>NW_006408866.1:2542051-2544957 GCF_000296735.1 Chrysochloris asiatica | reverse complement strand
CCATTAGTCCTGAAGGAGAAAGCCAAGCTGCACAGAAGGTATTGGCAAAAAACAAGGCTCTGTGAGATGATGGAATACAAATTGAAATCTTTCAACAAAATGCAGCACTGGAGGTGCTCACACATCTATTCCAAGAAATTTGGAAGACAGCTACCTGGCCAACACATTGGAAGAGATCTATATTTGTTGTCATTCCAAAAAAGGGTGATACAACAGAATGTGGAAATCATTGAATAATATTAATATCATATGCAAATAAAGTTTTGATGAAGATAATTAGAAAAACAGTTGCAATTGTACACTGACAGTGAACTGCCAGACATTCAAGCCAGATTCAGAAGAGAATGTAGAACAAGGGATATCATTATTGATGACAGATGTATTTTGGCTGAAAGCATAGAATGCCAGAAAGCTGACTTGTGCTTTATTGACTATGCAAAGACTTCTGCCTGTGTAGATCATGAAATACTATACCTAACAAGGTGAAGAATGGACATTCCAGGACATATAACTGTGCTCATAAGGAACCTGTACATAGACAAAGAGGCAGTTTATTGGACCAGAACAAGGGGATACTGAGTTGATTAAAATCAGGAAAGGTGTGGACAAGGGTATCCTTTCATCAAATTTATTCATTCTGTATGCTGGGCATATAATCCAAGGAGCCGGATCATATGAAGAAGAACATGGCATCAGGATTGGCAGAAGACTCGTTAACAACCTGTGATATGCAGATGATGCAACTTTGCTTGCTGGAAGTAAAGATGACTTAAAATACTAACTGGTGAAAATAAATGACTACAGCAGTATGGATTGCGTCTCAAAGTAAAGGAAACAAAAATCTTCACAACTGGACCAATAAAGAACATTGTGATAAATGGAGAAAAGACTGAAGTTGTCAAAGACTTCATTTTCCACAACTCACGGAAAACAGCCATCAAGAAATCAAACAATGTATGGCATTATGCTAATCTACTGCACAAGACCTCTTTAAAGTGTTCAAGAACAAAGACATCAGTTTGAGGGCTAAAGTGAACCTGACCCAAGCCATAGTATTTTTAATTACTTTACATGCATGTGAAAGTTGGGCAATGAATAAGAGAGACCATACAAGAATTGCTGCATTTGAATTATGGTGTTGGAGAAGTATCATGGACTGCCAGAAGAACAAACAAATCTATCTTGCAAGAAGTACAGTCAGAATGCTCCTTATAAGCCAGGATGGTGAGACTTTGAAGCTCATGTTTCTAACATATGAAGGACCAGTTCCTGGAGAAGGTAATCATGCTTTGTAAAGTGGGGAGGGTCAGTGAAAAGAGGAACATCCCCAATGAGATGGCTTTACACAGCGGCAGCAGCAAAGGGCTCAACCATGACAGTTGTGGGGATGGTGCAGGTTTGGGGAGGGTTTTGTTCTGTTGTGCATAAGATCACTGTGAGTTGGAAATGACTCCATGGAATCTAAGAACAATCACTGGGATTCAGAGCTTTTTCTTTTAAAATGTTCTGTAATTCAGAAGTCTGAAGTGCTGTGAAGCAGTTTGGATAAAATTCTCAACAAAATTCTCGAGACTTGAAACCTTTGAAGACTGAGCAGGTGCATTGTCACGATGGAAAAAGATTCTTCTGTGTAACTTTTCTGATCTTTTTTTTTAATCACCAATGCCATTTTCAATTATCTGACAACTTTTTAATAATAAGTTCCCTTGATTGTCTCCTGTCCCTTAAGAGAATCTATCACAATTACTTCTTGTTGTTGTTAGTGCCCTCGAGTTGGTTCCAACCATAGTAACTCTGTATAGGATTTCGAAGGAGTGGCTGGTGAGGTTGAACTGCCAACCTTGTGGTTCAAACTGACCTTGTAGTCCAGTGCATTAACCCACAGTGCCACACCAGGACACCCCTTGTTTTTGTTGTTAAGTGCTGCCGAGCTTTTTCCTACCCAAAGCGACCATGTACCGGTTTCCAAGGAGCAGCTGGTAGCTTGAACCACCGACCTGTGGTTCCAACAGACTTTGCAGTCCAGCACATTAACCCAACAGCTAGGGATCCAAAAAAACCAGTTGCTTTAATCTTCTGAGATGACCTCTCTGCCTTGCATTTAACTGACACTCAGAAACTATAACCAATTTGGTTATACTGTTCTATAAATATCACTGAGGTCATGATGGCTTCTAATGTTGTTCAGATCATATAGTTCTTAGTGATATTTTATCTGAATGATTTATCAATTGCTGGAAAAGGGTGTGAAAATTTCCTAAGAGAAAAGTATAACCAACAAAAAAGGAGCTCTGGTCAATTCAATACAAATACAATGACATCACAATGTCTTTAACAGAGATAACAGACAATTTTAACTCACACACAGAAACAAGACAGAGGGACTCAAATAACTGATCAAAATACATAGTCGGAAAATATAATACCAGTAATGGTATTGGAAATACCTGATAAGAAATTTAAAATAATAATATTTAGGAACCTTCAATTGAAAGAAAGATTGAGAAAGTTGCAGATGAAATCAAGAGGGACACAGATAACATTTAAAATAATTCAGGAAAACAGGAAAAGAATAAACTAACAAATGAAAAATTAGAAAATATAAAAACAGCAATACTAAGATTTAGATAACTTTTTGAGAAATAGATAATATATTGAGAGGGCAAAAGAGTAGAATTGAATCAAAGGAAGGTCGAATGCGTGAGCTTGAAGACAAATCTCTTAATATTCATCTGCTAGAGGAACAATTAAAAAAATTTTTAAATCCAAAGAAAGCCTAAGAATTATGAGGCCACAACTATGATAAACAATGTATGATCAGAATTCCAGAATAGGAAGAAGCCAAAAATAAACAAAAACAAAGAGAAAATTGTTGAAGATTTCTTGAAAGAACAATTCTCTACTAT
>NW_006408866.1:2530932-2540761 GCF_000296735.1 Chrysochloris asiatica | reverse complement strand
TAAATCTTTATGGGAGCAGAAAGCCTCCTATTTTTCCCAAGGAGCAACAGGTAGATTTGAAGCGCTGACCTTGCAGTTAGAAGCTCAACTCATAGCCCCGCTACATTACCAGAGCTCCTAAAAGTAAATAGAAGGTACAAATTTATAAAAACAAGACCAGATACCAATCAAAAATAAAATAATACTTGAGAAAATTTGTAAAAGCAAAGATTGTTTCTTTGAAATGCTCATCAAAATGAAGTTATATTGTAGATAAGTTATACCCTGATGAATCCTTGTACCGCACTGTAGGAAAATCACTGGACCTTAAGGTTGGCTTGAACCAAAAGTTCGGCCATTCAATCCCACCAGATACTCTTACACAGGGTCACTATATGAGTGGGAACCGACTCGATGGAACTTAGCAACATTACTGGATGAACAGCCAACCTTTCTGCTGAAATCTACCTTGCCGTCCAGTGCTTCTCCTACAATGCTACACTAGTAACAGAGACGGTTATTGTTCAACTTGCTTAGGTTTTTTAAGTTTCATGCTTATTTACTCACCTTGTTGAATTTGGAGTAGACACCAAAGTATATGTATTGATAGAAAAATGTTCTTAGTTTCCACAAAGTTGTCTCCCAAAGGAAAATTAAGAAGAAAAACCCAAAACCTAGACTAGCCATTATAATCACATACTTTCCAATCATACCCTCTTTGAAAGAATAAACATTCTTCTCAAAATCTGTGGATGGCAAAAAATAGATAATTTTACTGCAGAATACTGACACCAGGAAGAAAGTCTTAGAAGACAACACAAAGTTAGAAATATTAGATACGATGGGATCTTAGGCTAAATTGAGACAAGTATTTAGAATGTAACAAGTGAATATCTTGTCACAAAAATACCATTTCAGCAATGAATATGAAGGCTGATCTTCATGAACAGAATAGTTGACACATGAATATTAATATATCTATTGATATCCAATCATTAGTGCATGCCATACAGACTACATCTTTCTGAGGGGTGAAAACTTAAATTTGCAAACTTGTTATATTCCTCTATTTACTTAGAACTTAAGTTCTAAGCCTCCATTTATTTATTTACTTACTTCTGTAGGTCTTCTTCATTTTTATTTAATGTGATTTTTTTTTTCAACATTTCCATTGGTTTAGAGGTATCACAGCTGTTAGCTGCACTGGTACTTTTTTTTTTTATGCTCTGCTATTATAAATGGCTTCACTTTTTGAAGTGTCATTTATTATTATTTTTCAAATGTCACTTATTTAAAGTGTCATTATTCATTTATGGAAGTGCCGAATATGTCAGTTGGTTTTCCTTTTTGTGTACTGAACTTGCTAAACTATTGGTATTAATTTCATAATTTACTTGTACATTGCTTTTTATTTTATGTACTAGTAATGTATGTTGTTGTTGTCAAGTGCCGTGGTGTCGGTTGCAACTCATAGCGACCCTCTGTAGGGTTTCCAAGGAGCAGCTGGTGAGCTTGAACCACCAACCTTGCAGTTCAAACGGCTTTGCAGTCTGCCACATTAACCCACAGTGCCACATCAGGACTCCAGTAATGTATACATTTATTTCTCTTTTTATTTACTGCCATGCCAAGGATACACAGTTGAATGCTGAATCAAAGTGGTGATTCGTTCAGAGTAAACATTATAATTTTTATATGTTCATATGTTTTAAGTGATTATTATAGAATTACTACCACTTTTTTGCCAGTTTATTGAACTATGATGGCTTTGCCACATGGCAGATTTCAAAGACAAACAGAGTCACCCGTGGTGGAAAGGTTTCAATGGAGTTTCCAGACTAAGACAATAAGGAAGGAGGACTGGCCGATATGCTTTAAAAAAATATTGGCTGGTGCGAACCTTACGAACAGCAGAAGAACAATGTCTAGTATAGAGAAGGAAGATGAGTGCCTCGGGTTGGAAGATACTCAAAATACAACTAGGGAAGAGCTGCCTCTTCAAAGTAGAGTCACCCCTCAACCTGATGGTTTGACATAGTGGCTCCAACAATGGGTTCAAGCCCAGCAATGATTGTCAGGATGATACTGGACCAGTGTTTGCTTCTGTTACATAAATGGTCAAAAGGAGTTGGAACTGATTTGACGACACCTAACAATAACATTTAGAAACTATCTCAATAATAGATTTGACACACTGAATACAAATAACCACAAATCAGATGAGTTTGGGGATGACATCAGACATGAAGAAATAAGAAGTACTTGAAAAGACAGAAGAGTTAAAAAACAAAAGACCAAAATAGATGTCAGAAAAGACTGAAATTTGCTCTTGTGTGCAGATTACCTGAAGTGAGCAGAAGAAATGACTCAGTAGAAGAAAGTAACAGAAGGTTTCTAAGGGCAGCTCAAGAAGACAAGGTAAAGTATAATGAAATGTGCAAAGATCTGGAGTTAAACGACCAAAAGGGAAGAACAAGATCGGCATTTCTCAAGCTGAAAGAACTGAAAATAAAAATTTAAGACTCTAGTTGTAATACTGAAGGATTCTATGAGCAAAAAACTAAATGATACTGAGAGCATCACAGTATACTGTGATACTACGGAAGGCACTGGCAAAAACTAAGCCTCCAGGAATTGACGGATTAGCAACTGAATGCTTCAACAAATAGATGCAACCCTGGAAGCACTTATTCATATGACAATCTTGAAAGAGATCCACATTTTCACCCATTGCAAAGAAAGATAGTCAAATGAGTTGGGAAAGTTATTGAACAATATTCATTAATACCACATACTAGCTACATTTTGCTGAAGATAATTAAGGAACAGCTGCAGCCATACATTGAATGTGGAATGAGGGGTATTGTTGCGGATGACGTCAGAAGGCTCTTGGCCAAGAACAGAAAATGCTTGCTGTTGTTGGTTGTTAAGTCATAGCAACCCAGCATAGGGTTTCTGAGGTTTTAAATCTTTGTGGAAGCAGAAAGTCTCATCTTTCTCCCAAGAGAATACTAGAAAGATGTTTATCTATGTTTTATCATCTATGAAAGAGCATTCTAATGTGTGGATCATAACAAATCATGAATAGAATGGGAATTCTATTCATCTTGAGAGATTTAACTGTGTTTACACTTCTGGCGTCTACCACATCCACCAGGAAACAGGTGGCGAGTGCCTGAGAATACACCAATATACAATCATGAATTAAGTATAAATATGACACTGCAATGTATGGGAATAAACACTTTAAGCTTACATAAAGAAAGAAGACATATACCTCAAACAAGTGACCAAAATTCAAATTCAGAAAATATAACAAGACATGGTATCGGAACAACATGATAAGGAAGTTAAAAGAATGCTAATTAGGCAACTTCAACAGATAGAAAGATTGAGAAAACTACAGATGAAATCAAGGAAAACATAGACAAATAGAAACAACCAAGAAACAAATGGACAAAATAACAGAAAAAACAGGAACCATATAAAATCAGCAATCAGAAAGCCAGAAGATTAGTACTAAGACTTCAGAAATAGATAATATACTGAAAGGACAAAGAAATAGAATTGGATCAATGGAAAGTCAACTTTCTGAGCTTGAAAAAAACTCTCAAAATAAACATTTGCTAGAACAACAATCAGAAAAAAGAACAACAACAACAACAAAAATTAAAAGAAAGCCTGAGATTTATATACGATATTATCAAGAGGAATAACTTATCTGTGATAGGAATTCCAGAACAGAGAGAGACATAAAGCCCATAAAGAATATTGAGAATATAAGAGTTTGGGGAGGAAAACTTCTGTAACATCATGAAACATGAGAATACAGCCATCCAAAAAGTTGAATGAACTCCAAATAGGACAGACCCCAAATGAAAAACACCAAGATATATCATAATTAAACTTTGCAAAACCAAAGACAAGGAAAGAATCCTGAGAGTAGCTCAGGAAAAATGAAAAATTACCCACAAAGGAGAACTAATGAGAGTTAAGCTTGGATTTCTCAGCAGAAACAATATAGACAAGAAGACAATGGACTTACATATATAAAACTCTGGGGGAGAAATTGCAAATATTTTTGCAAATATCCAGCAAACTGTCCATCAAGCCTGATGGTGAAATGAAGTCATTTTCAGACAAACAGAAATTAAAAGAATTTGTAAAAACCAGACCAATCTTACAAAAAATACAGAAGGGAGTTCTTTGGATAGAGAAACAACAGCAGACAACAACTTGAAACTAACATATATGACAATATCATCTAGACTCAACCTAGATATTGCTGTTGTTGTTAAGTGCCGTTAACTCAGTTCCTACTCATAGCGATCCTGTACAGGCTTTAAACCTTCAAGGGAGCAGAAAGCCTTATCTTTCTCCCTTGGAGAAGCTGATGGACTCAAACCATAGACTTTGTGGTTCACAGCCTAGGGCTCACTGTATAGAGCCACCACACTCCCTAACCTAGATATGTTGTTGTTGTTATATACATAGTGACCTTGCACAGGGTTTCCGATGCTGTAAATCTTTATGGGAGCAGAACGCCTCATCTTTTGCCCACGGAACCGCTGGTAGTTTCGAACTGCTGACCTTGAGGTTGGCAGCCCAACTCATAACCACTACGCTATCTAGATATAGAAGTATGCAAAGTAAAACAGACTTACAAGACTGAAAAAAGAGAACCAGAAATATAGATGCAACAATAACAAAAGCATAAAGAAAAAGATGGGAATTATCCAGTTACAGAACTCCCAACAATGCAGCGGAAATCAAACAGATTTCAAGAAAAATGAATTAAATAAATAAAAATAAATCTAACTGCAACCCTAAAAAAAGGAGCTCTGGTAGCATAGTGGTTACAAAGTCCCCACCCTAACTCTCACTCCTTCCTCTTACCTGCCTACCCCAAAATAAATAAATGAGCTGTTGTTGATGTTATGAGTCATCGACTTGGTCCCAATTATAGGGACCCTGTACAGGGTTCCAAGAAGCAGTTGGTGGGTTTGAACTTCCATCCTTGCAGGTTAGCAGTACTGTGCTTTTCTTACAGCACCACACCAGGACTCCAAAGAAATAGGTAAGTAAAATAAATAAATTAAAATAGGTAAGTAAAAGTAAAATGTTGTTGTTATATGCCCAGTAAAATAAATTAATTGAAATCTACACAACTAGACTCATTAACAACATCATAATAAATGATAAAGAAATTGAAGTTGTCAAGGATATCATTCTTTTTGGATCAACCATCAACACCCATAGAAACAGGCAATCAAGAAATAACAAGACAGACCGCACTGTGGGGAGTCCTGGGGTGGCGCTGTGGGTTAATGCACCAGACTGCAAAGCCGTTTAAACTGCAATCTCAGCGGTTCAAGCTCACCAGCTGCTCCTTGGAAACCCTATACAGGATCGCTATGGGTCGGAATCAACTCGACGGCACTTACCAACAACAACTGCACTGTGAGAAAATCTGCTGCAAAAAACCTCTGACCCAGAGCTATAGGCCAGGTGTGGCACATGGCCTGAGCATCACTTGAAGTGGGGGCACCACTGAACAATTTATGTTAACCATCACAGTTTACATCACCAGCAAATTAAAACTAAGACTTCCGTATCTGAGAGCGTCCTGGTAGGTTCAAACCTACCCGCCACTCCTCGGAAATCCTATACAGGGTTGCTATGAGACACTACCAACTTGACAGCACTTCACAACAACAGCATGGGTCAATGCAGACTGTTTAATTGCTCTGCTGAATGTAGAAAGCAAATAAATGGAAAATAATGACTTTGAACACATATTGGGCTAATTTTCATGCCTGAAAGCAAGGAAGGTGCAGTTGTAATTTTTTTGAGGGCCATCATGTGTTAAGTACAAGATTAACGAGCTTGACTTGTATTTTTGAGCTGATATAGGATGTTGTTGATTAGTTTTGATTCACAGTGACACTGTATAAGGTTTCTGAGAAGTACCTGGTTGATTTGAACCACCAGCCCTGCGGTCTAGTGCTTATCCTACAGTGCCACACCAGTACTCCAATATCAGGCTAAAGCTTTCTACAAGATGAGTATCAGATGTTTGGACAGGGACACAATCTCAGTGCTTGCTATAGGCATTATTTTCTGTAGCTACACCTCTAGCCTGGACACCTGGTATGGTGTTGCAGACCTCAAGGTTGGCAGTTCAAACCACCAGCTGTTTCTTGGAAACCCATACAGGGTTGCTATGAGTCAGAATCAATTCAATGCACTTAACAAGAACAACACCTCTAGCTGACCAAAGCTATGGTCTTTTCAATAGCACGTGAAAGCTGGACAGTGAAAAAGGAAGACAACAATTGATGAATTTGAACTGTGAATAATATTAAATGAACTGTGGCATGCTAGAAAATCCAACAAATCTGTCTTCAAGGAAGTATTCCCAGAATGCTCATTACAAGCAAGAGTGGTGAGACTTCCTCTCAGGACACATCCTCAGAGGTGACCAATTGTTGGAGGACACCATAGTTGGTAAAGCAGATAGAGGGCTTTACTTACAAATAAGGGAGACCCTCAGTGACTGCACAGTGACCTCAAAAGTGGGCCCAGACATAGCAACAATGATGAGGATGGCACTGAGAGGACAACATTTTATTTTATTGAACAGGACCTTCCTATGACTCAGAGCCGACCTGACAGATAGCACCTAACAACAATGTAATTGTTGTAGAAACCCTTTATCAATATATTATCTGTTGTTTACCTACATTGACAGGTGAAGGCATGATTATTTTATATTCTCGTTCTTCCCATATATAGTTATATTGCTTTTTAAATTTCTTCTCACAGTTCCCTTTAAAGACTATGCTTAAGCCTTTCATTGTAAGATGACTTAAATTACTTTTCACTTCCTGTTTTTTCAACCTCTTTGTAATCTTTAATTTTTGTTAGCTCTATTTTCACTTTACATTGTTAAGGTTGATAATAATATATATAAATTGGTGGCTAAAAGCCAGTCTTCTCTTTGTGTGGAAATAGATACCCAAAGTTGAAAAACAATATTTATTATTTTTAGTGTTGTGACCATGCAAATATTGGTCCATGCAGAACCATTTATGCCACCCCAAAATAAGTATTCTAACAGTTTCTTCCTTTGTTGTTGTTATTAAGTGCCGTGGAGTCAGTTTCGACTCATAGCAACGCTGTCTAGGGTTTCCGAGGAGCGGCTGGTGAGCTTGAATCACGGCTCTTGTAGTTCAAACGGACTTTGCTGTCCTGTGCATTAATCCACAGTGGCACACCAGGACTCCTTACACTGTAGCAATTACTCAAATGCACAGTGGCTCTGTAGGATAAGCACTGGACTGTCAACCACAGGGTTGGAAAGATGAGGCTTTCTGTGCTTGCAAAGATTTACAGCCTTGGAAACTGTCTAAAGGGTCACCATAAGTCAGAACTGACTCAACGACACTTAATACATTTCACTTCCTTAGGATTCTATCTTTCTTTATCAGTTACTACCTCCCAACTTGGCTAGACTTTCTGCTGCTTTCATTTCTAGCTCTTTCATCTGCATTGCTATTCTCCATCACCCATATCACTACTTCCTGTCTTTTTCCTATTTATCCAACCAACATTTGATGACTTCCTAGGTTCAAAGCATTCTGTTGACAGTGGAGAATGGATGATAACTTGTGGACCAGTGCGTGTGGTGTTGATTGAGTGTAGCTGTATTTACGAGAGTAATAAAAGTGAATGAAATATGACTACAATATAGATTCTCCCCCTAGAGATTCTTTCCTATGGCGAGAACTCATCATACAATGAAAGAAAACCATTTTTGATTTCCAATCTGACCCACACAATGTGTGCTACAGGGCACATGGTTTCCTAAGAATGAGCATGACAACACATAACTTGAAGAGATATTGTGAAGGTTTAAAATAATATAGTTCAAGCTACTATTTAAAGATGATTACTAGTAGCTGCTAGTCTGTATCTGATAGCTACTTTAAACTTACCTTGGATTTGCTTTTGAAACTTCATTGCATTTGCAGAGACTTAGCCCATCCTTGTAAAATGACCGAAAATATATCCTATTTTCTCCTTATCTTCCAGAGTTTGAGTCTAAGGCTAATTCCCAAATGATCTCAGGGTCTACAAGATACTTACTTTGTTTACAATTTATGTTTGGAGGAGGGTGTTTTAGGATATGGCACAATGTCTTCTCCCGGTAGACGTAAGAGTAATTCTCAAGAGCCTTCGCGAGGTTGTAATTGGGAAACAGCAGCAATGTATTTAGTATGAAGTTTCTGGTGCTATTTGAAATTTTCGATTCAAATGCTTAAAAAGATAACAAGTTTAGGTTTCATTATAGGAAATGAACCATTGGTTTTAATTATGGAAATGAACTATCCCCAGGACAACAAACCCCAAAAAAAGCACTAATTATTTTCCAATACGTTTGTTTCCATTAGAGTGACTTTGTTCTTATAGATAATTGCAGAGCTCTGAAAAGTTATGGTGACCTGGTTGTCCGTATAATATACCTTCCTGTTACCTGAAGTAAACAGGAAAATACACTGCCTGTTTTTCTCATTTCTAATCCTAATTGATCAACTAAGAGATCAAAGTAGAAGTAGTAGATTGTTGTTGTTAAGTGCCATCGAGTCGGTTCTGACCCATAGCAACCCTATATATTTCCAAGGAGTGGCTGGTGAGCTGGAATCACTGACCTTGCAGTTCAAACCAACTTTGCAGTCCAGTGCATTAACCCACAGTGCTCCAGATAAAAGTCTAATATCCCACAGTTGTTGTTGTTAAGTGCCGTCGAGTCACTGGTAGCGTAGTGGTTACAAATCGGGCTGTGAACCGCAAGGTCAGCAGTTTGAAACTACTAGCTGCTCCGCGGGAGAAAGATGAAGCTTTCTGCTCCCATAAAGATTTACAGCCTTGGAAACCTTGTACAGGGTCGCTGTGGGTCAGAACCGACTCGACGGCACTTAACAACAATATTCCACAGTAGGCTAACAGAAAATTCTGCTACTGTTGAGACTTTTTTAAAAAGCTAATAGGTAATTAAAATCTCTACAAAGAATAAATGGAATGTAAATAATAATTTATGACAGATTCCTAGAAATATAATTTATGAATTGTCATTATAGAATTTTTATATTAAGCTCATATTTTTATGAAGGGATAAAAAACTAGTCCAAGCAAATGGTTCTTATAAGACACTTTGATGAAAGAGATATGGGCAAAAGCCATGACAATTCTGTTCTGAGTAGATCTTAAGTTGACGTAGAGGTAATAGAAGAATGAAAAATTCAGTATATTGGCCACTGTGCCCCAAATGCTAACAACTAATTCTATAGATAAGTACTGTCCAGGCGAATTTTTCATGAGTATGCGCTGACCAACAGACACATGGAGTTATCGAGTCCTTGGAAATGTGGCCAAGGAATGGAATTGTTCATTTAATTGCAATTAAAATTAAATAGCCACATATGGCTGGGTAGTCGCTATTGTAATAGATGGCAACGCAGTCTAATATCTTTTAGATTCTCCTGTTGTTGTTGTTAGGTGCTGTCCAGTTGGTTCCGACTTATAGCAGTCTTATGCAGTCAGTCCCACTTTACCTAGCATCATGTCCTTCTCCAGGGACTGGTCCCTCCTGATAATGCCTGAAGTCTGACAGATGAAGTCTGGCTATCCTGGCTTCTGGCTGTACGTCTTCCAACACAGATTTCCTTCTTCTTTTAATATTAAAAGAACATGGTACTTTTAATATTCTCACTGTTGTTGTTGTTAGGTGCCGTTGAGTCAGCACCGACTCATAGCGACCTTATGCACAGCAGAACGAAACAATGTCTGA
>NW_006408866.1:2517741-2530719 GCF_000296735.1 Chrysochloris asiatica | reverse complement strand
TAGTATTCTCCTCCAACACCACAACTCAAAGGCGTCAATTCTTCTATGGTCTTCCTTATCCAGCTTTCGCATGCATATGAGGTTATTGAAAATACTGTGGCTTGGGTCAGGCACACCTTAGTCCTCAAGCTGAAATCTTTGCTCTTCAACACATTAAAAAGGTCTTGTGCAGCAGATTTGCCTAATGTAATACATTGTCTGATTTCTTGACTGCTGCTTCCTTGAGTGTTGATAGTTGATCCAAGAAGAATGAAGTCCTTGACAATTTCAATCTCTTCTCTGTTGATAAGACTGTTGTTGTTTATTGGTCCAGTGGTGAGGATTTTTGTTTTCTTTACATTGAGATGCAATCCATACTGAAGGCTTGCTCTGTGATCTTCATCAGTAAATGTTTTAAGTCGATTTTAACGTTTCTTTTATATTTTCCATTTGTAAAAATCACCTTGGATACATTCAGAATATTACTTTTGCATTTATCTTTAATCACTAATTCTATTTTCAATTGTATATAATCTCCCAATCTGTCTGTCTATTAAGGTCTTAATTTAAATTGTTAACCTTTTTACTTCTCAAGGTTCTATTTGGGTCCTCTTCAAATCATTTCTGTACAATCTCTATTATTTTCTCATGTTTACGAGCAACTTTTGTGCTGCTTAAATATTTTAGACCTAAATATCTTATGTCTTGTTATGTTCCCAAATCTGAAATATTTGTGGGTCTGATGCTAGTTTGTGGCTTCTGCCAGTACCTGTTCTTGATGTATTGTTTCTTTTTCTTTTAACTTGATCTCAATTTCTCTAGAAATTTTATGATGGAAATAATTAGAAGCCTAGCAATCTGTGTATTCTTGTGTCATTTACCTGTAGGCACAACCAAATGGCATTATTTAAAATAAATTCACAGGTTAAAAATGTGGCCTAGACAGTAGGCATGTGGTTACAAAGTTTCAAAGGAAAATGTTATTCCTGTATCCAGTGCCAACTTCAAACGTTGCCAGTTTCTTTTCTGTGCCCTATATGACAATGTGTTCACTTTAACAACCAGAAAGCTACTGAACTCCCACTGGACTGCTGTGATTGCTATCCTGACCTCTACGTTCCTCACAACTTACAAAACCCAGAAGATCCAGGTCACCAGATGCTGTCAACAATGTCAAGTCAAAATCAACTTCTAATGCTTTTGTACCTCCCAGGATACTTGTTTGTACCTGCCTTTTGGCCTCTGCCAGTTTCACACGTTCTTCTTGGCTCATTCCCTTTTGGTCGAGTATAATTTACAATATTTGCTGTGCTGCTGAAAAGTAGAGGTCTCCTTTGATTTTCTAATTGCCAGATCTACTGGCTTCTCTTTTGATCTCACATTATGTGACTTTTGCAACCTACTCTTCCTGAACTATAACATTTAATCCTAAAACAAACATCTCTTCTTATTCTTTTTCTGACACAATTCCTTTCCAGTCCCTTAAAGGATATTTTTCCAGAATTTCATTCTAGTCGAGGGTTCACACATTCAAATACTTGCAGGTGAGTCATCCTCGTGTAATACAGTATCTTCCTTAGGACAGGTCATCAGAAATGTATTAAAGTTTCTTTTCCATAATCTGGAGGATATTTGGGTAAGAATCAGCACCAATACATAGGTCTTAGCCTTGCTGTACAGGGGCTGAAGTGTTGCTCACAAGAACTATGCATTCTTGAAGAAGTGTAGAGAAATTTCTTTATGATAGGTGAAAATTTGAGGAAATAGGGCAAGAAGACTGTGCTTGGGGAGTTCTGCAGCAACAGACAGAGAAGACTTGCTTAACACAGTTCAAATGCATGTTCATAAGGTAACTCAACAAGGGAGTGACAATAGTCTCTTCAAAACACCATCTTCATGAGAATGATAGACTTAGTAAGTGATTTTTGTTGTTAGATACCCTCGAGTCGGTTCCAACTAAAGTGATCCTATGTGTGAGGGTAAGTCAAAACATGCACAGGTTTGGTCCAATCAAAGCGTGTTTAAACGTGTCTCTGCGATCCACGGATGTTTACAGACTAGGTCTCTCAGTAGTACACGTGTCTTAGTCTTATTAGGGTGCCTTCAAAAAAAAAAGGTCCAATCAGAACAGTGGCTTCCAAGGGGATCTGACAGACCACTTAATTCAATGAAGAAAGATCAGCTCAAAAGGTTAAAGCAACCATTGTGCAGGGATTCCACAAAGGTAATTCTGATAGATTTTCTTGAAGACACACAATGATCAAAGGGGCTTATTATATAGTTTTCAGAAAATTGAAAACTGTATTAGTGAAAAAAAGGCCAGGAAAGTTGCACCAAGGCGACTTTTCCATCATGACAACGGTGCTTGTTCTTTGAGGTAGCAAGGGCTGTCCTAGGAGCATTTCATTGAGAAATCCTACCTCATCCATCTTAGAGCACTGACCCGACCCTTTAAGACTTCTTTTATTCCCCAAACTCAAAGACCCTTTAAATGAAACATGGTTTGAATCCCCTGACATGCCAAGACTGCCATTTTGATGTGGTGTAAATTGGAGTGAACAAAATTGCTTGGGGAAAGGTTAGAGAGATGAAAACACGTCTTCAGAGGTGTATAGACCTAGATGGAGCATATGTTGAGAAAAACGGTTTCACAGTTAGATATTTTTGTTTAATAAAGTTTTCTACGATTTTGTAGCAATATATATATTTTTAACTTATCCTCATGTAACAGAATGAAACTTGCCTGATCCTAACTTAATCCATCTCTCCCCAAGGAAAATGAAGGTACGTATTTTACAGATCCTGTGGAAACCAGGTCTGGGAGGAAAGAAAATCTATTTATTACATGTAAGGTTGAATACAGTTTTCCTTCTTTTTGAAAAATCTTCAGAAGAAGTTGCAGGATCTTGTGCCTGTTAACACATGAAACCTTTCCAGAACAAAACTGTTTGCCACTCCTGAGAGTTCAAGATTCCTCTGCACCCTTTCTCCTTTTCACTTCACTCTAAAGCTCTACAATATTAGTGAATAACAGTTAAGAAAATAATAACACTTTAATCTATTTAAGGAGCTCTGGTAGTGTAGTGGTTACGAATCAGGCTGCAAGCCTCAAGGTCAGCAGTTTGAAACTACCAGCTGTTCTGCATGAGCAAGATGAGGCTTTCTGTTCCCAGAAAGATTTACAGCCTCGGAAACCCTGTACAGGGTCGCTATGAATTGGAACGGATTCCACGGCACATAACCACCAATATATTTGGGGTATAATTTCTTCTTTCTGAGGCCTGTACTCTCTAATAAGAAAGCTGTTATTTTATTCTGTCTCAGACAGATGAGTCTCAGGAACAGATGATTCTGAAATTTCCAAAATCAAGTGTAAAACAGATTTCTTAAAGTCATGTAATACAATTTCAGGAGGTTGGGATCGGGAGGAGGAATTATGTCAAAGGACTTGTACATCAGGTGCAGTCCTATTCATTCAATACAGGGAGCCCAGGCCTAGCACAATGCCTAGAATACCACAGGCCCACAAAGTAAGTTTACTGATTTACATCATGTGCAGTATTTCCCCCCAAACCGATAACTTGTCTACTAATGTTCTTTGTTGTTCTTGTTATTGTGCACTGTTGAGTCATTCTGACTCTTATTGACCCTGTATAAGGTTTCTGAGGAGCAGAACCAACAGCTGGGAGGTTAGCAGTCCAGTGCTGATCCTACAGTGCCACACCAGGACTCCACTAACGTTCTTAGGGACTCGCCAACCCACTCCTATTTACTGCTTAATGCTGCCTCCTGGGGAAGGGAGGAGGAGCCTTGGTAGCAAGTGTATCCCTTACCCTTGCTGCTTTGAATTGTGATGTCTATGAGGAGACTGAAAATTCCTGAAAAGTAGTTGAATAGTACAAGCTTGATGTAGGCATTAGTACTTTCAGAGAACAGAAAACTCATCAGGTACGTGAAGGGAATGGCACACCAGCCATACAGCACGAAGATAAACATCGTGTCCAGGAAATGATCTTCCATGACAAACACTTCTATTTCACAGTATTTTAACACACCCTGAAATACAAAGATAAAGGCAAGGTGAAGGAAAAGTATAAAAACAAATTAAGCCAGAATCTTTAGAGAGGGACCTAAGTAATCCTGCCTTTATCTATCATAAAAACTATTCATTAATTAAATCAATTTGTCTCTTTAAAAAATAAACGTGCATTATTTTCACTTCTTCCTCAGCAGAGAACAGTGAGCACATCCACTGTACTCTTCCCCACTGCCCACATAGAAACAGTTTAATTTATTCATTTTAGTTTACTAACCAAGTCAGTGTAATGAAGTTGATACTGGTGTTCTGGAGTTTCCCCAATAAACTTAATTCTCAGCTTTCTCAGAAAGTGGCTTTCTTTACAGAGAGATGATTTCTCTAAAGATTTTCCCTCTGATTACTGTGGGATGACATAAGTACCTTGCAGTGTTCTCCACCTTCAGACTTGACCTCCTGGCTACATTCAACTACCTGACACCCTTAAAGTTAGGACTCTAACTTAAACCTTTCAATTCACACTGAAAACCAGACAGTGGAACACAACATTACCAGTTGCTGTCCAGTTGACTCTAATGCCCACCCCAGGTGTAATGAAACTCTGCTCCATAGGGGTTTCAATGGTGGGATCTTTCAGAAGTAGATCACTAGGGAAAATAACAGCTTAGTCATACATACCGTGCAAATCCTTACAGCAAAGACACAAGCAACCAAGTGAACCAGATAGAGATGACAGCCTCAGAACTCTGAGCAGCAAACAGAAGGATGATGAATAAGAGCAAACACCGAATGGATGGGGAAAATAGATAGAAACGATGAACAAGGATCATAGTTCCACTGACAGCCAGCTTAGCAAAGTGTGGTCATCATGATGTAAAGCAAGCAGTGTTCCTGGGTATAGACTACAGGAAGACAACTCAACAAATCTCCAAAAGGAGACAGAGATACAGTGTCGACAAATCCAAAATGAAGCAAGGTGCTATCTGCACCTCTGTCTAGTGCCTTTATCCAACATCTGCATAGCTGCAATATCACACATTGCACACCAAACAATTCAAGCAAGCCCAATGCACATGCACTGAGACCTATTGATTCCTCAGCATCTACTGAACTGCCGATTTGAGCATACACAGAGGGCCTATCCCATACGTTTGGGAAACACTCCCTCATAGTGGATATGGCAGTGCCCTGCCCTGATCTCCAGAGGACACACTAACTGCTAGCACCAACCAGGAGGGACACCATGGTCCCACAAGAGATGTGGAGAGACCCTGACCATCTAACACTGGGTCATTCAACATTTTGGGAAGAACCTACTCTCCCATTCACCAAAATGCCTCAGAGACAGCTGACAATAACTAATAGTAGGCATACACAGGATAAGGTGGCTTTCAGACATGAGTGAAACAAAGAACAAAGAACCTTTCTGTGGAAGAGATGGAAATAGAACTACCAGATAAGGAATTCAGAGGGCATATAGAGTATCCTCATGGAGATTAAGCAAAAAACTGACAACACAGCCCAAACCCTATAAGAACTCAGAAAAGCAAACAGGAACAATATTACAAAATGCAGACAATTAGAAACCATACAAAAGCAATCACAAGAAATTCAGAAGATTAACAATAAAATATCAGAAATAGATGACTCAATGGAAGGACAGAGAAGTAGAACTGAGTCAATGGAATAAAGAACCAGTGAAATAGAGGACAAATCAATTGAGTAACAGAGAGATGAAAGAATAAAGAAAAATTAAGAAAACCTAAAAGTTATGTGACACACTATCAAGCGGAAGAATTAACATGAAATTGGAATTCCAGAAGAATAAAAGAGAATACACAAGGCACCACTCATCTGTCAGTTTGTCATACAGTGGTGGCTGTATGTTACTGTGATGTTCAAAGCATGAATACCAGCATGGATAGTCATGGTGGACAAGTTTCCTAAGACAAAATAGGAAGAAGACAAGCGGACTACTTCGGAAAGATTAACCACTGAAACCTTAATGGCTAGCATGGAACACTGTCTGATATATTACCAGACAATGAGTCCCTCAGGTTCCAAGGCACTAAATTATGCTCACGAAGAACCTGTACATAGATCAAACACAACAAGGGGACACCAAATGGTTTAAAATTAGGAAAGGTGTGCACCATGGTTGTATTCTTTCACCATATTTATTCAATCTGTATGCTGGGCAAATAATCCCAGAAGCTGAATTATATGAAGAAGAATGTGGCATCAGGAGTGGAGGAAAACTCATTAACAACCTTCAATATGCAGATGATACAACCTTGCTTGCTGAAAATGAAGAGGGCTTAAAATACTTTCTGATAAAGATCAAAGATCACAGCCTTTCGTATGGATTGCACCTCAATGTAAAGAAAACAAAAACCCTCACCACTGGACCAATGAACAATATCAATATAAATGGAGAAAAGAATAAAGTTGTCAAAGACTTCATTTTGTTTGGATCCACCATCAACACTCAAGGAAACAGCAGTCAAGAAATCAACCAATCAATGTATTGCATTAGGCAAATCAGCTGCATAAGACCTATTTAAAGTATGCAAGAGCAAAAATGTCAGTTTGAGAACTAAAATGGCATTTTCAATATCTTCATGTGCTTGTTAAAGTTGGACAGTGAAGAAGGAAGACCAGAGAAGAACTGATACATTTGACTTATGGTGGTGTATGAGAAGAATATTAAAAGTACCATGGACTACTAGAAGAACAAAGAGATTTGTGTTGTATTTTAAACAAGAATGCTCCTTGGGAACCAGAATGGTGGCATTCTGTCTCTCAAACTTTGGACATACTGTCGGAGGGACTGTTTTCTGGAGAAAGATACCAAGGTAAAGTGGAGGGTCAGCAAAAAAGAGGAAGACCTTCAACCAGATGGACGGACAGCAGCAAAGGGCTCAAGCTTAACAACGATTGTGTTTCATTCTGTTGTGCACAAGGTCGCTGTGAGTCGGAATTTACTTGTCATCACCTAACAACAACAACAAATGCTTGTTAACAGAAGGCTGGTTAAACAAACTTTGGTACGTACAGTCATTGGTATTCGATGTAACATTGAATAATAATGATGAATCTGCAAAACACCTCACAACATGGATAAACCTGGAGGATATTATGCTAAATGAAATCATTGTTGTTGTTGTTAAGTGCCGTCGAGTCGGTTCAGACCCATCGCGACCTGTATAGGGTGTCCGAGGAGCAGCTGGTGAGCTTGAACTGCTGACCTTGCAGTTCAAATGGCTTTGCAGTCTGGTGCATTAACCCACAGCACCACAAAGTGAAATTAGACAATAACAAAAGGACAAATATTGTATGAGACCAATGTTGTAAAAACTCAAGAAAAGGTTTTCTTAATAAAAGAAAAGAATCAATGATAGTAACAGAGGGGAGGGAATATTATTCACAATCTAGAGGCTAGACACATGCTAACATGGGTGACAGGGGAGGCAATATACAAGAGGCAGGTTAGCCAAGGAAAGATGAAGGCAGTGGGGGCCACAGGGTGCAATGCAAGA
The DNA here is from genome assembly GCF_000296735.1 of Chrysochloris asiatica. NCBI lineage: Eukaryota > Metazoa > Chordata > Mammalia > Afrosoricida > Chrysochloridae > Chrysochloris > Chrysochloris asiatica. The sequence continues at coordinate 2,523,165 of NW_006408866.1, read as the reverse complement.
GTTCAAGTGAATAGAGGGCAATACTATTAACTGTTGGTATGTGGATTGCAATCACTGTACTGAAGACAGTATATGATTTGCTGAATGTAAAACTGATGATCTGCTCTGAAAACCTTCACTTAATTCACAATAAAAGTTAAAAATAAGTAAATAAATAGATCATTCTGACATCTGCAAAGACACCCCTAGTGCCACATCCTTTTCTGAATCTGACTTGACTTTCTGGCAGTCCTCTGGTCAATGTACTATTAACATCCAGTTCTGAGTTATCTGGATGATGTTGTTGTTAAGTGCCATTAAGTCAGTTCCCACTCATAGCAACCCTGTATATGGCTTCTGAGGAGTGGCTGGTGTATTTGAACTGCTGTCCTTTCAGTTAGCAGTCCAGTGTTTAACCTACAGCACCACACCAAGACTCATCTGGATAATAACAAATGTTAAATAATATATTGATAAACCCCCCAGAGGAAACTAGGAAATCTTGCCATAGAAGAGAACCCCCCCACCCAAAGACCCAATATGTTACAACACAGGGCAAGATGCGGTAGTGAACAGGGGGACAGGTAAGCCAGTTTAGATCAATTTCTCATGTCAGCACACACTGATGTACAAACAGATAGGAAGTTATTCCATGAGAGGTCTTTCTCCTTCTGCAATCAACGTTATTTTCTTCTAAGAAAGAAATGAATATTATGTAGAAATCTTCTATCATGATACCTTTGATTTGTATCCTAAGATGTGCAAATAGTTTACTGTCAGAGTTAGGCTGATGGCACCATTAGAGACTAGAAGTAGAGAACAAAAGTGAGCCCTCAAAAGCCTGTATCTTATACTCACCAGTAGTAAGCAGCAGGATATTAAGAAGATGATGTAATCCCACAAGAGAGCAGTAAGCCAGTATATAACGACATAGATCCCACTCACAAGCTGGATGTGCTTTACCTTTGTGACTCTCTCAGTCACTGTCAGGAGGCAAAACCCACTAATCAAAAGAGCCATGCCAAAATGCACATTCAAGGACACGCTGCCCCCATCTAAATTCCTACAGAAGAAGGAACAGAAACGTATATTAGAAAATCAAGAGTGGAAATCAAGATTTCTACCAATAGTTATTTTTGTCACAGGAATGTAATCAGGATTATTAGAAATACACAGAAAGTATAATAAAACTAACTCTAATGAACAACATAACATACTTGGTTAGGATGCCTTCAATATCATGGAATGGCTGAGGTTTATTGTACACTGTTAAGGAAGCTCCAGGCCCAGAAAGTGACTTGAAGAGAATGTTGTCTAACACTGCCAGGGATGTGGATGGTGAGTGGTATGCTTCATTGTTGAAAAGAACAGTAAACACTGTTTTGTTTGCTTTCTCCTCAATGGAGAGTGCAGCAATGCATAAGGAAACACAGTCTTTATTTTCCACCAAGTAATTCAGCAGATCCCCTAGGATGAGGAAACAATATTGGTCAATGTATCCACAATACAGATTATTTACAGTATTTGTTGGCGAAGAGAAACCAAACTTGATTCTAATCCATTTCCATTTTCCAACAGTGGTTATTTTAAACATTTCTATATTTCTCAAGCATTCTATCCCATTACTAAATGCCAAGCTTTCTTGCTTCATGCCCAATAACCTAACCTTTACTACCTCACTGAGAAAACACAAGCAACATGGTATATAGTCTTTTCAACTTAAATTTCCTCTTCTTCAATTTCATCTGTTAGTACTGCCACTTATAGCTATGATATATTACTTTATAGCAGACAAAACTTTCTCTGCACAGCCAGAAAAACTGGATACAAAACAAGACATCATCTCTTTGAGACAGTAGAGAGCTATAAAGTCAAACAACATTTGGGAGTCAAATATGAGAGAATGAAATGTATTGAGGTGCTCCCAAGATTTTATACCCTTATAGATTCATTTATAGACTAATGTAGATGTTGTTGTTAGGTGCCATCGAGTCAGTACTGATTCATAGCAACCCATGTACAACAGAATGAAACACTGCCCAATATAGATGTAGGTACCTTGTAAGTCCCCAAACTGGCCATGGCACTCAGGAAGGACTACTTAGGAATAATGATGAGCAAGAAATAGATCACTGCTTATAAAACTTCAAATTACTTTAACCTCTAATTGGATTCCTATCTTCCATTAATTTTTACTGCCTGTTAGAAGCAAAATGAAATCTTCTGCAGACATGCTGCCATCTGGCATTCAATACAAAATCATGAATTAAACCAGGGAACAGAGAAAGCACAGAATACAGAGAGTAGAAACAGACCCACAAGTGAACTATATATTTGTCGTTGTTGTTGTTGTTAAGTGCCATCGAGTCAGTTCTGACCTGTAGCGACCCTGTAGACAGTTTCCAGGGAGCGACTGGTGAGCTTGAACCACCAATCTTGCAGTTCAAACTGACTTTGCAGTCTAGCGCATTAACCGACAGTGCCACACCAGGAACTATATCTAGAGATGGAGAATTTCCCAGAAAACCAGAGTCCCTGAAAAGAATCAAATGGTGATTTTTTTTTTGAAAAAATTTCTTGGAAAAGGTGGGGCAAGATGGTGGTATGATGGTCACTCTTAATTATTCCCCTGCAACTAACCCAATGAACAACAAATACAGATAGGTACAAATTATTATCTCAGAACTCCAGAAAGCAGCTGAAGTGTTGGAGAGCTGAGGTTAAGTCACAAAATATAAGAAAGGAGGAATGGAGTTGGCAAAGAAGCAGGAAGTTTCTGGATGCTGCCATCTGGAGGACTTGGGTTATTGTGGCCATCAGGAACAGGGAGGGGCAACATCTTGATTGGTGCTAAACTGAAGAAAGTGTAGTGGGTGTACGGTACCACAGTTGTCTAAGGGAATTCACAAGTCATACACTTGAGGAAAGGGGCATACGAAAATGAAAGTAATGCCAATAAGTGCTATTGAATCTCGGCAAGACCTAAGGCTGGCAGATTTTGGGACCTAGGTCCACTGAAGAGTCTTGGGACTCAGCCATCAACCAGGGCCAGAAAAATACAGCAAACTGGCAACACAGTGGAAAACAACTCTCTCTAACTATAACAAGATACCATGGAAAGCTTGCTCAGGATCATCCATAAAGTAAGGACATATAAATTTCCTCCACCCTCACCTTCTATAGCCCCTGGAGAAGGACATCTTGCTTGGTAAAGTGGAGGGTCAGTACAAAGAGGGGGATCCTCAACGAGATGGAGTGGCACAGTGATAGCAGTAATGGACTCAAGCGTAGCAGCAACTGTGAGGATGCCACAGGTCAGGTCAGTGTTTTGTTCTGTTGTACACAGCAGCAATATAGGTTGGAACCAACTTGATGACACCTAACAACAATAACAACAATTCTACCTCAGGAAAGCCAACTCCCACCACTTCCAGGCAAGACCAGCACAATCAATCACAGAGGGTAAACCAGTGCCCCGATCCTACAAAAGGAACTGAAGTAATTTAGCACCCCAAATGTAGTCATCTGGTGCTCATCTCTATGATTTTAAACCATTTAGTGTCAAAAATGGACAAAAACCTGCAATTAGAAATCCATAAGATCAATACTAAGATTTCAGAAAGGAACAGTACATTGAAAGGATAAAGAAGCAGATTTGAAGTAATGGAAGCCCAAATGATTGATCTTGGAGATTAATCTCTCAATACTAGTATGCTAAATGGACAATCAGAAAAACAATTTTTTTAAAAAATCCAAAGAAAAGTTAGGAATTATATGAGACACCATGAAGAAGAATAACTTCCAGGTGATTGAAATTCCAGGACAGGAAGAGACAATAAAAAGCACAGAGAAAATTGTCTAAGAGTTGTTCGAAGAAAACTTCCCTAACATGGAAGAGATGCTGAACAAACTCCAAATGGAATAGAACCCAAGGAAAATCACTAAGACAGATCATAAACTTTCCAAAACAAAAGACAAGGAAAGAATCCCGAGAGCAGCTTGGAAAAAATGAAAAGTTACCTATAAAAGAGAACTGTAAGAAATAAAGATATTTGACCTAGGCTCGATGGCTTGATAATCAGAACTTGACTAGAGGAAGATAAAAAAAAAAAAAAAAAAAAAAAAAAGGAAATGAGGGTACATTTCTACAATTTGATGAACTTGACCTATACTCATGGAAGTAGTAGCTCTAAATACCAACAGAGAGGGAAGGAATCTTCACAACAAGTATCAATGCTATCTCCTCTGTACACAGGGCAGATGGGGATGGGCAACTTAGACATTGGCTACCTAAAATGAGAGAGCAATAATGGCACAAAGTGACTAGTTTACAAGGTTTCAAGAGAGTTAGTTTAAGAGTGTATGGGGGAAGGTACAGTCCCCACTGAATAGTTTTCATCTTGTCTAGATGGGTCTGGTAAAAAGATATGGGGATAAGATTCTTTTCTTTTTAAAAAAATGTTTTATTGTGAATTATGTGATAGTTTACATGGGAGAACATTAGCTTTACATTCATCCTATCATATATCATTACATTGCCATGGTTATAATCCCCTCCATGCATCATCAATCAACCAAATGGTATACCCCACAAGACTGCCCCCTGATCATCAGCACACAGCCCCTCACCCTCTCTGGGTCTAGAGTTCCCAGCCACTCCATCTCTCCATGTCATAATTTCTGCCTCCATCTCTGGCATCACTGCTTCTCTGGGTAGGGTCCTGCTCTCCACTCTTTTCCCTTGATGGTTCCAGAGCCCTCCGCTCCTGGACTGCAAAGTCAACCGCTTCCCTCCTTTTTCTACAAAACGTCTACCGTTATATTTCCAACCCTCACAGTCAGTCCTGACAGTAATTATTCACTATTGTACCACATGAGTGCTATGCCCATCTCCTTTCATCAGCCCTGCCCAGACAGATTGGATACTACTCAGTGGAGATTCTACCTTCCTCCACACCCTCTGGATCTAGGCTCCCTCTTGAAATCTTGTAAGCCAGTCACTTCTTGCCTTTGTAGCCCCCTCCCCATCATTTTGAGTAGCCAATGTCCAAGTTGCCCTTCCCTGTCTACCCGTGTATGGAGGGGGTAGGAATGATCCTCGCTGTAAAGATTTGTTCCCTCTTTTGAGCTACTGAATCCATAGGTGTAAGTCAAGTTCATCAAATTGTATCAAATTACTCTTTTTTCCTCTTCTTTCTTCTTCTAGTTGAGCTCTGATCATCCAGCCATTGAAGGGGACAAGATTCTTATGATACAATAGTAATTGTTATCACAACTAATTGTGACTGTCACAATTGTAAAGGTAGAAGGTTTGTAACAAAATGGGGGAGTAGTTAATCTTACAGTTCAGAAACAGAGGACCCTAGAACCATCAAGGGAGAAGAGCAAAAGTGGAATGTGAGACCTTATCCAGAGAAGCAGCGACACCAGAGATGGAGGCAGAGA
>NW_006408866.1:2515659-2516766 GCF_000296735.1 Chrysochloris asiatica | reverse complement strand
GGGTTTCCAAGGAGCAGCTGGTGAGCTTGAACCGCCGACCTTGCAGTTCAAACAGCTTTGCAGTCTGGCGCATTAACCCACAGCACCACACCAAGTACATGGAGGGGATTAAAAGCATTGTAATGAAACAAGGTATATGATTTGTTGAATATAAAACTGATTATCTGCCCTGTAAACTTTCACTCAGTTCACAATAAAAACTTTAAAAAAAGAAGAAGAGGAAGAAGAAGAGAAAGAAAGAAAGAAAGAAAGAAACAAAGAGATGTGGACAGGATGTGGCTTCAACAACAGGCAGGTTTACTGAGAATAAGCCTGAGAGGGGGGTCTCAATGTCAAGAGCGACAAAGAGCTCAACTGTCCCTTACAGGAGCTGCGGTTTCAAGTAGAGTAATAGGAGGATCCAGAGGTGGTTTGGGCAGGCTCTTAATGGCCAGAGTTGTTCCAGGTGGGCAGAGATGTTCTGGAAACTGAAAACTACTGGGGGAGGGCACATCTTGGTGTAACAGAAACTTAATCTTTCAGGAAACAGACACTTAAGCAGGATTTTATTTGGTGCCATTTTGGAGGCAGCTGCAACGCCATCTTGTTGATTAACAGCAGGGTCCTTGTAGAACCAATAAGATTAAGTTCTGACTTCTCAGCAGAAGCCATGCAGGCAAGAAGTAATGGGGAGACATATACAAAACTCTCAAAGGAAACAATTGCCAACCAAGACAGCAAAGCTATCCATCAAATACAATGTAAAATTTAGGACATTTCCAGATAAACAGAAATTAAAAGACTTTGTAATAACAAGGCCAACTTTACAAAAAATACTAAAGGGCTTTCTTTGGACTGAGAAACAACAATAGCAAACAACCTGAGAATGACATACATGACAACACCATCATGAACTCAATCCAGATGTAAAAGCAGTTAAAGTAAAACAGATGGAAAAAGGAAATCGGAGATATTAATTTATAATGAAGTCAACTACAAAGCAAAAAGAAGCAATAGTGTAGATACAGAACTTCCAAATGGCTAGGAAGTCAAGCAGATTTCAAGATAAAACAGACTGTTTAAAATGAGGGAAAACACACTGAGTAGTTTTCATCTTGTCTAGACGGG
>NW_006408866.1:2479978-2514514 GCF_000296735.1 Chrysochloris asiatica | reverse complement strand
TTAACAACAACATATCAAAATATAAAAGAGGAAAATCAGAAAGCGTTATAAACATTAGCACAACAGAAATGAAAATGAAAAGAAAACCCATAAAAAAATGAACTCAGTGCAGAAAATTTTGTGCAACAAAACCAGCAGCTCCACAAAAAACACACACAGAATGAGAGCAATTAATTCATACCTATTAATAATGACACTGAATGTAAATTAATTAAATGTACCAGTTAAGAAACAGAGAGTAACAGAATAGATAGGAAAACAGGAGCCTTCAATATGCTGCCTATAAGAGTTACATCAACAAGAGATAGCCTAAATGCCTATCAATAGAATGGTTAATAAATTATTAATTTCTTCCCTAGTTTTAAGCGTCTGTTTTATTATGAAATCTACTTGACTTCCTCGCCATTTGGAAGTTCTCTAAGTACACCATTCCTACTTTTTACCGTGTAGATGTTTTCATTATCAATTGATAGCTCTGGTTCCCTATTTTTAGTCTTGTAGGTTTGTTTTACTTTGGATACTTCTATATCTCAGTTGACTTCTGGGTGGTGTTGTCATTTCAGTCTCACTACTGATATACCAATAGAGCATATTCAATTAAGTATTTTTCAATATAATCAGCACACTAATACAGAAATAATAACTTTGGAAGTCAAGACACTTCATTTTCCTTCTCTCTTCACTGTCTTGTGTGAATTTGGTCAACACATGTTTATTATCCTTGCAGAGAAGAAGGAATAGGGGTAATTAACTGTAGCTAGTCCATCTATTATTTGTAGCCAAAGGTCTAGGATAGTGATGATAAGATACAATCAGTATTTTCCAATGTATTGTCATCTCTCATAAGAGAACATAAAGGAGAGAGAGAACAAGCCTTACCAATACTGCAGGCAAAGGAACAGGGTCCATCAGATGGCAATTCAAGGGGAGTGCGAACCACAGGGTCGGCATTTCAGTTCAAACCTACCAGTTGCTCCTTGAAAATCCTATACAGGTTCGCTGTGAGTTGGAACTGACTTGATGGCACTTAACAAGAACAACCATTCACTACATAGCCACTGCCACTGGGTTGATTTGGACTCAAAATGCTGCAGAGGCACAGAGGAGAACGGCTCCAAAGTTTCCAAGACTGTAGACCCTTCTAGGAGCAAATAGCCACGGCTTTCTCCCTTATGCTTAGCAGCATTTAACCCAGTGTGCCATCAGCGCTCCTCTTTTGGGTCTTACAAATGATTATGCTTGAAGAACGGACATCACACTCAAGACAGGCCATGGGGTGCAGGCACAGTGAATGGTGAAGTTTGTAGATTGTAGTCAGATCAGACGAATTTCATGTCAGTTTCCATATTTCCTTCAGCCAGTCGCTGGGGGGGTCAGTTCCAACTCATAGCACTCCCATGTGTGTCCCAGTAGAACTGCTCCATGGGCTTTGTGACGCCTGTGTTTCTGGAAGTAGATCTACGGGTCTTTCTCCTAAGGTGGCGCTGGGTAGGCTCAAACGTCACCCTTTTAGTTAGCAATCAAGGGCATTAACCGTTTATACCATCAGGAACTCCTTTACTTACCAGATACCTGATGAGGGGCAAATCCACTTCCTCAGATAGCAATGCTTTTCACTTAATGGAGAATAATAATATCTACTAACTATGGTGATTACTCAGGTTAAATGACATGCAGGTAAAGATAATTTAGCAGGGTTTTAGACTAGTAAGGGCTCAGTAAATGTAAACTATTATTGTTGTTGTTATTAAGTGCCATCCAGTCAGGTCCCACTCACAGAGACCCTGTATAGGGTTTCCAAGGAATGGCTGGTGAGCTTGAACCATTGATCTTGTAGTTCAAACCCACAGCACCATACCAGGACTCCAAACTATTATTAGTACTACCTTAAAAATTAAGTCAAACTGAGGGTTAACCCCTTAAGACTTCAGCATTCCTGTTTTAGGTATAATCAGTCTACAGACTGAAGAACAGCTTACTTGTCTCCAATAATGCTACCTCTCTGGTACCAGTAGAAAAAGAAAGACGACAGTTGTTGTTGTTAAGTGCCTCGGTTCCGACCCATAGCGACCCTGTACAGGGTTTCTGAGGCTATAAATCTTTATGGGAGCAGAACACCTCATCTTTCTCCCGTGGAACAGCTGGTAGTTTCGAACTGCTGGCCTTAAGGTTCACAGCCCGATTCGTAACCACTATGCTACCAGCACTCCTTAAATGCTACAGGGAAATGCTACAGTTAAGACCCTCCTTTTCACGTGACACCAATAGTTCTCCAGCATTTACTCATTTTTTTCCCGGTATGAGTCCTACCTTGCACTTTCCGAAGGATGTGGTTTTCAGAACTCAGCATTCTCTCAAGGTGTTTCATGAGATTCACAATCAAACTAGAATTCCCGGAAACAAATACAGGCACAATAGTTTGGCCATATTGACCCAAATCCATTTTTCTGGTGATCTCCTTAGTGTCCCTTGAAAAGTCATCAACTTTTAAGAGAAAGGTAAGGACACCTAGAAGTCCCAGTATCTGGAGTAATAACAGTTTCCAGTTTCGATAGCTGAACATCACCCTCTTTAGGAACATGGCCAGGAACTGCTGGTGGTAGAGGGGCCACTAAAGAAAGAAGAGAAGAAATAACGTCAAAATAGTCAAATACCTAAAACAGGTCTTCCATGCTGGAAACCATTAAGATGGGTGCTTTGAAATCTTATCAAGGAAGAAATGTAAAGTTTATAAAGTTGAGATTTTGGGATAATAGACCCTAAGTGTAAGGAACCAGTATGATGATAGCATAATGAGTCTTGTACTTGTGCGAGGCAGGGGCTAACAGGTTCTCATTGTAAACAAAGCTTTATAGGGATTACAGGTATGCTAATTCATTTCTCTATTTTCTGTGGTTGTTTACACACTACATTCACTGAGTTAGATGGTGTGAGAAAGACCATACGGTCCACAAAGCCTAAATTACTTACTACCTATCCTGGTGTGGCACTGTGGGTTACTGCGCTGGACTGCAAAGTCAGTTTGAACTGCAAGGTCGGTGGTTCAAGCTCACCAGCCACTCCTCGGAAACCGTTTACAGGGTCACTATGGATCAGAACCAACTCAACAGCACTTAACAACAACAACATACCTTTACAGGAAAAGTTTGTAGACCTTTACTCTAAGGTATTAAATAAAATGTTTAAAGTCTGGATTTCTATATGACACACTTAAAATCTCAACAGGATGGTTTTCCTTATTAATAGAATTGTAATACCTAGGGCCAGCAGAACAAAATCATATCAAGGTCTCTTGTGATCTTTGGATTTTTTCCATTTCAAAAGGGAATTTTTTTCAATAAATTTTAGAGATAAACACACACACAGAGTACAGTTTTAGGGTCCAGTGTTTTTAAGCAGGTTCAAAGTAAGAAAATGTCCTTATTCTGATTAAGAAATGTACTCTGAATGAAGGGGGATTTTTCTATATGCTTCATATTATCCACAAAAGCAGAAAATAGAGTTCTTTATAACTTCTACAAAGACGGGCTATTGAAAATAACTTTAAAACATAAGAATATGCTATTCAAGGATCAGAAATCTTTCTAAGGTGAGCTGTCAAATCTTCTTTTATTTGTGTCTTTTGTGAAAGAGTGGTAGTGGTGGTTATGTGCCGTGAAGTCGCTTCCGACTCACAGTGACCCTGTACAGGGTTTCCAAGGCTGTAAATTTTTATGGGAGCAGAAAGTCTCATCTTTCTCCCACAGAACAGCTGGTAGTTTTGAACTGCTGACCTTGTGGTTTGCAGCCTGATTCGTAACCACTACGCTAGGGTAGATAGGGAAAAACATAAATGTATGAGAGTGAGTAAAAACTTATCTGCACTATGGCTACAGAGTAAAATAAATTCTGTAGTCAACTTTTGTAAAAGACAAATATATCATTTTTCAACACAGTCTCTTTGCTTTTTAATACACTTTGTCCATCTGTCAACAAGCTTTTGTATTCCCTTATTTTCAAAATGTTTTAGGCTGAGCAGCAAGCCACGAATGCACTGCAGTCTTCACTTCTTCATCAGAGGTGAATCTTTGTCCTCGAAGGGCTGCTTTCAGGGGACCAAACAGGTGAAAGTCTGATGGAGCAAGATCAGGACTATAGAGAGGTTGCTTTAACATCTCAAAACGATGTTTCTGCAGAGTGTCAACAGTATGGGCAGAGGTGTACAGCCGGACATGCATTGTTATGCAAGATCACATTGTTATGCTCTTGGATAACAGTTCTCTGCGTTTAATTCAAAGTTTAGGCATCAAAATTTCAGCACAACTCACTGTAATGTTGATTGTTGAACCTTTTTTCTGAAAATGTTCCAATACTGGCCCTTGAGAATCCCAGAAAACTGTAAGCATCAATTTTCCAGCTGATGACTTACTTTGGAACTTATTCTTGGTGGGCCCGATTGAGGATGTTTCCATTTCACACTCTGCCATTTACTCTCAGGCTCGTAGTGATGAATCCATGTTCTCATCACTAGTAACAATTTTTTTAAAGAAATTTACCTTCCTTTGAATAACAGTCCAAATTTCGTTTGCAGAAGTCCTAACACTTCTGTTTATGCTGTTCCGTGAGTTGTTTGGTACCCAACTCACACAAACTTTTCGAAATCCAATTCTGTCATGGATTATTTCCTAGACAGAGCCATGGTCTATTTAACAGACTCATTTCATGTGCATGCTCAATGTTGTCATCAGCCATGGACGTGGACAGGCATTTTAATATAACTGAAATGCAGGTAATTTTGACTCATCCTTGTAGATACAGGGGAAAAACACATTTCTTAATCATCTGAAACAAGCAAAAGTTGACAGCAAAGCCATTTGAACTGCAAGGTCGGCAGTTCAAGCTCACCAGCTGCTCCTCAGAAACCATATACAGGGTCACTATTGCTTGGAACTGACTTGACGGCACTTCACAAGAACAACAAATCTTGACAATACCATGGATTGCCAGAAGGACAAACAAATCTGTGTTTGAAGAGGTACAGCCACAATGCTTCTCAGAAGCAAGGATGTCGAGACTTTGTCTCTCATACTTTGGACCTATTATCAAAAGGGACCAGTCCCTGGGGAAGGACATCATGATTCATAAAAGTAGAAGGTCAACAAAAAGGAGGAAGACTCCACAATGAGTCGGACTGGCACAGTGGCACCAGCAATAGATTCAAGTGTAACAAAGGTGAAGATGCCACAGAACTGGGCAGTGTTTCGTTCTCTTGTGCATAGGGTTGCTGTGAGTTGGAACCAACCTGACAGTACCTAACAATGACATCTTATTAAAATCCCAAGTTCTATAACTAATAAATTCTGGAGAAAAGATTCTAATTCAGTTTTGTTTGCATCCAAATCTTTTCAGCTGATTCATACTACCCCTTTTATTCATACATATATGTTTAAAAAAACGCATCCTATATTTCAGATTCTCAATATTCAAGAACACCAGAGTGATTTATAGGGAGAACAGATGCTTAGAAAGTTAAAGAAAGAAATGTTTGGCGACTCAGAAACTTATGGTGATGATCATAATGATCTGAAATGTATCTGTTTGGTAGCAATAATTCCCACTTCAAAAACATAAATATTTAAAATGCTGGGTGTATCCTTGATTATTAAAATTCAGGTTCACTAGTGCCCTTAAAGGAGTTCTGGCAGCATAGTGGTTACAAATTGGGCTGCTAACCTGAGGGTCCGCAGTTTGAAACTACCAGCTGTTCCTTGAGAGAAAGATGAGGCTTTCTGCTCTCATAAAGATTTACAGCCTTGGAAACCCTATGCAGGGTCACTGTGAGTCAGAACAAGACTCCACGGCACATAGCCACCACAATAAAATGAACCTCTTGTGTCCTAACCAAATATACATGTGGTTCCTTAGTGAAGGTGCTTACCCCAGTATTAAATTTAACAGGAGAGGAGCTTTCAGAAGGGCTGCAACAATCTACTGTCTCAAAAGATGTGGAAGCATTCACATTCTGGTTCTTGTTAAGGGCTTCATTAGTCCAGGAGGGAGACTGGATATTGTGCCTATCTTGCGATTCTGTCTCATTAGTGACCCTATGTCAAGAAAAGCACAAAGCATTTCATTTCAACATGATTCTAATTGAAAGGAGTGTTATATGGAGGTAACATGGTATTATGGTAAAGCAATGGTTTCAGAACACCAGTCGGAGAACTTATGGAAATCTGAGGTTAAAGTATGGAAAACAAGGGCAATGTAATGAATATTTCATTAAATTGAACTCATTCAAATTAAAGACAAACATCTAATCATACCTTGGGTATGTTAAAATATTCAATCTTTTAGGAAATATAGGGATAACTAAAAAATTTAAATGACATTAGAGCCATTTCCTCTTAAACGTTCTAATGTGTGAAATCATAAAGTTTGGTTAGCTTACAAAGGGGAATAGATGTTACCATTGCTCTATAGCGTCTTCTCTTTCCATATTATCATTACTCACTTAAGGAAGACTTCTTCCATGGTAGTGACAGAGGCACCAAAACTAGTGATGCCCAGCTCTTCCTGTCTTTCTTCCAGATCAGTAAACAAAATTTCAAACCTAAGTGAAGAAAACAAGAGAAAAACCAGCACCCAGATTATTATTTTCATATATATATTGGCAGCGTAGTGGTTACGAATCGGGCTGCTAACCTCAAGGTCAGCAGTTCGAAACTTCCAGCGGTTCCATGGGAGAAAGATGAGGCGTTCTGCTCCCGGAAAGATCTACAGCCTTGGAAACCCTGTGCAGGGTCACTATGAGTGGGAACTGACTCCACGGTACTTAACAGCAACAAGAATACATACTGATGAAGATCAAAGAGCACAGCCTTCGGTATGGATTACATCTCAATGTAAAGAAAACAAAAATCCTCACCACTGGACCAATAAACAACATTCTTATCAATGGAGAAAAGACTGAAGTTGTCAAGGACTTCATTCTTCTTGGATCAACTATCAACACTCATGGAAGTAGCAGTCAAGAAATCAGACGACGTATTGCATTAGGCAAATGTGCTGCACAAGACCTTTTTAAAGTGTTGAAGACCAAAGATGTCAGCTTGAGGACTAAGGTGCACCTGACCCAAGCCATGGTATTTTCAATAACCTCATATGCATGCAGAAGCTGGACAGAAAATAAGGAAGACCGTAGAAGAATTGATGCTTTTGAGTTATGGTGTTGGAGGAGAATATTGAAAGTGCCATGGGTTGCCAAAAGAACCATTAGATTCATTTTGGAAGAAGTGCTCCTTGGAGGCCAGGATGGCCAAACTTTGTCTCTCATACTTCGGACATATTGTCAGGAGGGACCAGTCGCTGGAGGAGGATATCATGTTTGGTAAGGTGGAGGATCAGAGAAAAAGACCACCAGTGACATGGATTGGCTAAGTGGCAGCATCAGTGGGCTCAAGCATGGCAATGATAGTGAGGTTGGCCCAGGATCAAGCAGTCTTTCATTCTGCTGTGTATAAGGTCATTATGAGTTGGTACCGACACGATGGCACCTAACAACAGTATATATACACACACACACACACACACACATACATATAGACATTTTTTAAAATTCTAAAATGATTTCCCCTGAGCAGTGGGAAAAGTGTAGACCATTCTTCACTAGAATGCTTATTATAGTTTTTTTTGCCTCTGGTAATTTGGAAGTGTGGGAGAAATTAAGGGAAAGAAATTAGCAAATTTCTATAACAAACTGCTTTCATCTCTACTTAGTTCTTGGATATACATGTGGCATGACAGGATAAGCACTGGACTACAAGATCAGCTTAAACCACAATGTAGGCAGTTCAAACTCACCAGCTGCTCCTTGGAAACCCTATACAGGATTGCTATGAGTTGGAACTGACTCTCTGGCACGTAACTACAATCAGAGTATCTAAAGACTCGATATTTTAGCAACTCTTAGTTAGTTGATATGACTTAACTTGTCATCCACATACATGCTACAGTTCAAGGGGCCCTAGTGGTACAGTAGTTGATTGCATCCTGCTAACAGGAAGATCAGTGGTTCAATTCACCAGCCTCTTCATGGGAGAAAGTTTTGGTAGTTTACTTCCATAAAGATCACAGCCTTGGAAACCCTATGGGTAGCAGCTCTATTCTTTCCTATGATTTTACTCTGAGACGGAACCGACTTAATGCACACAGCAACAGCATGCTGTGTTTTCTATTACTCAGTAAATCAAAAAGGAAAGTCATCTTCAAATAAACAAGAAGACTCTCAAAAAGAGAAAATGGAGCAGAAGCAGCAGAAGTTGAAGCCTTAAAGAGAACTGTATGATTAAATGACCAGGGAAGAGCTATGGTAGTTAAGCAGATGTGATGTGGAAACATCAGGATTTTTTAAAAGATTTTATTGTGAATTGAGTGATAATTTACATGGGAGAACATCGGTTTTACAGTCATTGTTTTATTGCAATGATTTATACAAAATCCTCCGTGCATCATCATTCAACAGTATTTGCTTCTATTTCTTCTGTTTTTTGTTTCTGGAATGTACACAAAAACACTCAGGAATATATAATCATTTAAACACCTGTCACCCCTGGCTCCAAGAATCACCATTTAAATCCTGAAAAAATTATCTTTATATTTTGTTTCACAGGTCAAAATTTGTACTCTGCCTACAAATAATCAGCAGTTATTATCAGTGTACACCAAGAAGCGATAGCAAATAATTGGTATTTTCATTTCAGTTTAAGTGGCATCTAACAATGAAATTTTGATTCATTACATAAATTCTACTTGCTAAGCCTAAAGAAACCAAGGGCATCCCAAAAAACTGCTGGCTATTTAAAAGAATCAACCATTTAGCAATCTCTGGATGCATACCTGTGTGTGTACTCTTTGGGTAGAATAAATGACAATTCACCTCCAACACTGTTCTCCAAAGTAGCTGTTGGTATATAGTAATTAATCAATTGGGTTACTGCTTCAACCTTACAGTGAGGTTCCTTTACCATGACTATGTGGTATCCCACACCTGAAATAAGTCATTTAGAAGAACAAATAAAACAATTAGATAAAAAACAGATATCTGAAAAATTCTTCCAAATTCTCTGCACCTTCACTAAGAGCATTGTGTTTTGTTGTTGTTAAGTACCATCAAGTTGGTTCTGGCTCCTGGAGACACTGTACAGGGTGAATAAGGCAGCAAATCTTAACAGGAGCAAAAAGTCACATCATTCCCCACGGAGCAGCTGATGGGCTCAAACCCCCAACTTTGTGGTCCACAGTGTAGTGCTTATCCTACAGAGCCACTGCACTCCCCGAGAACACAGTACTGGTCTGTCAGAAACTAGAAATCAAGGTTTGTAGCTGAGACAATCCCTCCAAGGCGTTTCAGGATTTTGCAAAAATATTACAATATCATACTAGAGGCTCAAGGCAGGGCAGAATAGCTCAAAAATGTGTGTGGCACATCAGTCTTTGACTTAGTACACTCCGATTGCCCTCTGAAGGCCTGGGAGAGGGATCTATACCAAGCTTCTCTACCTGAAGAAAATGGGTATTTGTCACAAGAAATTCCTGCATTATGGACAGGATTCAACTATCTCTGCATTCATTTAAATAAATGACTGATAATTATACATTGTATTTACTAATTTTACTAGGTATTAATGAAGTAGTGGTGATTATGTACCATCAAGCCAACTCATAAGGACGCGGGACAGGGTTTCTGAGGCTGTCTACCTTCACAGGGGCAGACGGCCTCATTTTCCTCCCGCAGAGCAGCTGGTAGATTCAGAAGAATTATGACATATTGGTGACAAGGTTTTGAAATTTTATTTAGGAGGCCAAAAAAGTCTGATGTATGTGTAATTTTGGATAACAGCCTGTAAGAAGAGTTCAGAAAGCTATTAAGACATATTTGGTATGTCCCAAGCTTAGAAAAATTCTTCTTCAGATTACAAGAAAAAAAAATTCTGTATCTATTGGTGATTTGGTACTGGTTTGACAAATAAGAAACAAATAACTGGTTTTGTACATTTCCCCTGTAATCCATCCACTGTTTGTCTGTCTGTCTATTTATCGATTTCTCCAGCAATCAAACATCATTTGAAGGGACAACTGCATTTATGCAAATTACAATCTCAGCAGAAGCCAGATGGGAGAAATAAATGCAGCAATGAGAAATACATTTGAATCATTAAAATGACTAAATATTATTTTAATGGTTCAAATACTTCTGTTATTCAGATATACAGTTTAAATAGTTGTGCCCTAAGTAACAGAGCAGAGGCAGCCATTGAAGCTCTGCATAGGGAGACGAAACCAATTATCCTGTTAGAAGACTAGGAAAGCTGCAGTAGCCAAAGACCGAGCACAGAGAGACAGACCGTAGATTTGCTTCAGGAAGATCGAAGAGCCACAGCACTGCAGGGTTCCCCGGACTAGGATGGCAATGCGGTCACCCAGGATGTCCGCTTCATCCATAAAGTGGGTGGTCAGTAAGATAGTACGATCCTGTTTGTAGTGCTGAAGGAGATCCCATGTGACCCGCCTTGAAATTGGGTCCATGCCAGATGTTGGCTCATCAAGTATCACCACCTGAAGACCAGAAGAACAATTCTATGATTCTTGTTAATAAATGTTATGCCACTAGTGTTCTACCAGTCGTGTGCTTACCATCGTTTAGCTTTATAAAGTCATTTGTCCAGCTAAGGAAGCTAGTACACTAAGACGAGAACTGGATTAGCAATGTCAGAATAATGCCAGCCTTGTGGGCACATGATAGCAACTGGACTAAAACTGTGACTCCTATCTGGTTGTCACTTGGCAGGCTCCTTTTAGAATACTAAATCATAGCAGCTCTAAGGTTTGCATGTGCTAAATGTTTTCTCACCAGTTGCAGCAGGGATCCACTTGTAGCTCCTGCTTCCTGTCTCGCTCTCTTTTCTTACCTTGGAGCCCCCTATAAGTGCTATAATGATGCAGAGTTTGCGCTTCATTCCTCCACTCAGTGACTGGGAAAAGGTGTGACGCTTTTCCAGTAGGTTAAAAGCAGTCAGCATATGCTCAATCTCCACAGCACGCAGCTTGCTGGGTATGCCTTTTATCTAGAAAGAGGAGCCCGAGATTAAAAGCTACTTATAGCTTTATTCTTAGAAACATTTTACATCAACTTTTTCTTACATTACTTATATAGTGTCTTCTTCATCTTGCCTACCTTTATGTCTTAAGGAGAATTTTTTTAAACTAAAGTACTGAATTTGATAATAAAAGGTATTAAAAAATCATAATTTATTTAAAGAACATGAATAGAATTGGAAAAAGGAACATATCTTTGGCTCACCACACAATAAAAAAAAAGATGTTCTGATACGGTCAAGTGATTAAACAACAGATCCTGCTGGGGACACAAGCCCAAGCTTTTCCTGATTTGGACCATGTCCTTTGAGGTGTCATATCCATTAATATAGGCTTCCCCACTGGTAGGAGGATAGAGACCTAGGATTAAGCAGAAGACATAAAAAAGTTTCTTTTTCATGACAGAACCTAGTGGTACACCACGAACACGTCATCTTTGGAGTTCACTTATGAATTACCCAATAGCTCATAAGAATTAGCAAGACTTCACTAAGAAAACAATTCGGAGGAAAACATCAATGGTTATCTTTTTATTGGACGGTTATACACAGTTTTTGAATTCTTCTTTTTGCTAAAACTGTTCTAATTACCCATGAATATGAATGAGTACAAATCACTCAGGTAATAAAATCACTACAGACTTAGCTATACTAGGTCATTACACCATTGTTATCAAGCCATTGCCCACTTGTGAGCTATATGCTGACAACTTTAATTGCCTTATCATTCACCATGATGTTGTTTAATAGAACATTTATTAGGATTTCCATTTTTTTCACATTTAGATGTAATCCACACTGAAGGTTTCATCAACTAGTGCTTCAATTGTCTTCATTTCAATGAGCAAGTTTGTGTCACCTGCATATCACAGCTCGTTAATGAGTCTTCCTCCAATTCTGATGCTACTTTCTTTTTCATATAATCCAGCTACTTCAATTATTTGCTCAGAATACAGACTGAATTGTATTGTTACACATGTTTTCCAAAACTATGCAGTTTTCGCTAGTTCTGTTCATACAACAAGGTTTTGTATTATTAGCACAATTAAGTTTCTGGGAGCCCTAGTCATTGTAATATTATCCACAATTTGTTTAGATCTACATAGTTAAGTGACTTTTCATAGTCAATAAAACACAGGTAAAATTTAAATTTTAGTTGTTTTAAAGTTTAAATGTATGTCCGATTACCCCTATAGACTTTCAAATTCCATCACAGTCCTTTCATTTCTGATCTTAGCAACTGGATTTTTCTCTTATATGCTTGTCAATCTAGTTAAAGATTTGTCAATTTTACAGGTCTGATTTTTTGTTTCATTAATTTTCTCAATTATGCTTATATACTCAATTTCATTAATTCCCACATTCCCTACTAACAAGCTAGTGCCACAGAGTCCATTTCGACTCATAATGACCCTGTAAGACAGAATAAACTAGCTCCAAAGGGTTTTTGAGGTTGAAATGTTTATAAAAGATGACATCTCACTTTTCTCCTTCATTGAGGCTGATGAGTTTGAACCACTGACGTTTTGTTTAGCAGTCCATCACGAAATCAACTGTGCCACTCAAAAAACTCCCACACCAACACCACTCAATGAGCTGATTTTGACTCCTGGCAACCCTATGTCAGGTGTCTGAGACTACCAATCCTTATGGGAGTAGACAGCCTCTTTCTCCCAAGGAGTGGCTGGTGGGTTTTAGTCGCACACCTTTTGTAAGCAGTCCAATGTCTAACCTGCCATCCCACCAGGGTTCCTTAATCCCTATGATTTCCTTCTTTCTGCTTGCTTTGGTTTTAGCTTAGTCTTCCTTTCCCAGTGTTTCAAGGTGGAACTTCAGGTTATTGATTTAAGAAATTTCCTTTTTTTACAATATAGATGTCAATTTCTCTCTAAGCACTGCTTTAGTTAACTAAAACTTCTAATGAAATGTACAAAGACCTGGAGTCAGAAAACCAAAAGCGAAGAACATGCTCAGCATTTCTCAAGCTGAAAGAACTGAAGGAAAAAAATTCAAGCTGCAAATTGAAATACTGAAGAATTCTTTGGGCAAAATACTGAACGATGCAAGAAGCATCAAAAGAAGCTGGAGTGACTACACAGAACCACTGTGGAAAGACTCAGGTGATGTTCAGCCATTTTGGAAGGGAGTACATGCTCCATACGCACAGAAGCAGCAGTTGAGTGTACTGAAGAACAAAGACCAAGCTGCGCTGAAGGCACTGTGAAAAACAAAGCTCCAGAAATGGATACAAAACACATTGAAGTGTTTCAACAAATTGATACAACACTAGGGGCAATCACTCATCTAATCCAAGAAATTTAGTCAACCGACAGCAAGAGATCGATATTTGTTCCCATGCCAAAGAAAGGTGACCCAACTGAATGCATAAATCACAGAACAGTATCATTAATATCACATACAAGTAAAATTTTACTGAAGATCATTTTAAAAGGGTTGTAGCAGTACATTGACATTGAGCTGCCAGAAATTTAAACTGAATCCAGAAGAGGTCATGGAACCAGGGATATCATTGCAGAAGCCACATGGATCTTGGCTAAAAGCATAAAATACCAGAAAGACATTTACTTGTGTTTTATTGACCATGCAAAGGCTTTTGACTGTGTGGATCATAACAAATTATAGATAACACTGAGAAGAATAGGAATTCCAGAACACTTAATTATGCTCATGAAGAATTTGTACATAGGCCAAGGAGTGTCATTTGAACATTTAATTGTGCTTATGAGGAACCTGTACCTAGGCCAAGGAGCAGTCATTTGAACAGAACAAGGCAATACTTGAATAGTTTAAAATCAGGAAAGTGGTGTTTCAGGGTTGTGTCTTTTCATCGTATTTATTTAAACTTTATGCTAAGCAAATACTCTGAGAAACTGGATTATATGAAGAAGAATGTGACATCAGGATTGCAGAAAGACTCATTAACAATCTGTGATATGCAGATGACACAACTTTGCCTGTAAGAATCTAAGAGGACTTGAAATACTTACTGATGAAGATCAAAGATTTCAGTCCTTAATGTACAAAAATCCTCACTAGACCAATAAATAGCATCATGAAAAGTTGAGAAAAGATGAAACTGTCAAAGATTTAATTTTACTTGGATCTACAATCAACACTCATAGAAGCAGTAGCCAAGAAATCAAACAACATACGATATTAGACAAATCTGCTGCAAAAGACCTCTTAACTAAGGTGTACCTGACCCAAGCCAAGATATTTTCAAGTGCTTAATCTGCACGCAAAAGCTAGACAATAAATAAGGAAGACTGGAAAAGAATCAAAGCATTTGAATTATAGTGCTGGTGAGGAATACTGAATATACCATGGACTGTGAAAAGAACAAACACATCTGTCTTGGAAGAAGTACAGCTAGAATGTTCCTTAGAAGTGAGAATGGCAAGACTTCATCTCACATACTTTGGATACATTATCAGACTCAACCATAACAATTGTGAGGATTGCATACGATTGGGCAGTGTCTCATTCTGCTGTGCATAAGGTAGCTATGAGTCAGAACAGACTCGAGGTCATCTAACAACAACAGCAGAAACTGCTTTAGATGCAACCCATTCGTTTTGGTAATTTTGATTTTATTTTTATTCATCTCAAATTATTTCCTATTTCCCTTGCTGTGGATGTAAGATTCTTAGCTGACAGACTATTCTTCCAGTACTTTGAACACTGCCTTCTGACCACCATTGTTTCTGATGAGAAGTCAGCTGTTGATCTTCCTTTACTATTCTCTACTCTGTCTTTTTATCTTCCCTCTCCCTGGGTTTTCTAAGTTTGTTTTGTTTTGTTTTTTTCCCTCTCTTCTTTTTATTTCCTTATTTTTCTCTCAGTTCAATTTTTCTGTCCATCTTTTAACTTTTTAGTTATTCTATTCTTTTTTTTCTGCGTGCTGCCTGGTTTTATTTCTTTTTTCTCCTTTAATTGTTGGTAGTTGATTTTACTGAGATTCTCTTTTATGTAACAAGTCACTTTTCTTTTGATGCTTTAGAGAATTTCTATTTGTCTGTGTCCTTCAGAATTTCTACTTGATGTGTCTAGGGGTAGATCTCTTTATATTTATTCCATTACAATGTATTAAGCTTCTTTGATGTGTAGATTAATGATTTTCAGATGTTTTGAACTGTAATATCTTAGAATGATTTTTCGTACTCCTTTCTTTTTCTCCTTTCCTCTAGAACCACTACTGACGCATTTAAAAGTATCTCACATTTCTCTGAGGCTCTTCAATCTCTTTGGTCTCTGTTCTTTTTACCTTTGTGTCTCATTTCATATTACATAAAATTAGATTGTTGTTATTGTTAACTGTTGTTGAGTTGGTTCTGACTCACAGAGGCCCTGTTTCTGAGGCTTTAAATCTTCACAGGAGCAGAAAGCTTCATCTTTCTCCCATGGAGTGTTTGGTGGGCTTAAACTGCCAACACGTGGTGTGCAGTCCAGGACTTATCATTTGGAGTCACTGGGGCTCCTCACAAAATTAGATTGTTGTTGTTGTTAAGTGCCATTGAACTGGTTCCAACTCAGAGTGCCCCTGTATAGGGTTCCTGAGGAGTGGCTGGTTATTACTGATTGCTGTAGTGTTCCTAACAATGCCATTCCACATAAATTGCTCAACAATCTAATACAGTTAAATTCATCAGGGCCTGTATTTAAGGTCAGGCTTAAACGTCACACTCTGTTTGAAATAAAGTCAGTTGTGAAATAAAGTCAGTTCTTTTTTGAAGAACTTTGGAATTGTCTTTTTTATGAACTCTCCTGATACACAAAATCTTTTAGTCACAACTCTAGGCAGTGAGTCTGGCACTAATCTCTAATCTTCTTTTCTTGATTTCCTGGTGTGTACCTTCTTCCCTAAGAGAAAACTGGGGAGAAGCAATTAGGGAACCACCCTGCCTCGCCTGAGGGAGAAAGATTATATTATGCATAGGCAGTGGGCGGTAGAACAGAGTACTTTATTTCTTGGCTACAATCAACAGGAATTCAGCCACTTCAAATCAGACTAGAAGAAGATGGTAGGTGCCAGCCATCTGCTTCTTCCAGTGAAATAAAGTTACCCTTACTTAGAAGCTGAGGATAGTGGGATACTTACTTGTCTTCTTGGTCACACCTACTTTGAATGGAAATTAAATCAGCTGATTGGGGTGAATAGATTTAAACGTATCTTAAATTGCACAGACTCTTGCTGTCCTTACTGAGTTTTAGTAATTTTTATTGAATAAATAGTTCTTCATTGGCTATATGCCTTTAATACAATCTGAAGAGACTTGAAGTGGCTAAGATACTTGTTTGTTTGTTTTGGCCAACTCTACCTATTTTTCTTCACACTGTCATCCTCAAAGTGGAATTACTTATTCAAACAGTTAATAATTTTCTAAAGAAATTTTAACATGGTACAGTATTTACCAAGCAGCAGTCAAGAGATCAGACGACGTATTGCATTGGGCAAATCTGCTGCACAGGAACTTTTTAAAGTATTGAAGAGCAGAGATGTCAGCTTGAGGACTAGGGTGCGCCTGACCCAGGCCATTGTGTTTTCAATAACCTTATATGGATGCGAAAGCTGGACAGTGAATAAGGAAGATTGTAGAAGAATTGATGCCTTTGAGTTGTGGTGTTGGAGGAGAATACTGATAGTGCCATGGACTGCCAAAAGAACCAATAGATCTGTTTTGGAAGAAGTGCAACCAGAGTGCTCCTTGGAGGCCAAGATGGCTAGGCTTCATCTCTCATACTTTGGACACATTGTCCGGAAAGAACAGTCGCTGGAAAACGATATCATGCTGGGTAAGGTGGAGGGTCAGAGAAAAAGAGGAAGACCTCTCACGAGATGGATCAGCCAGGTGGCATCATTGATGGACTCAAGTGTGGCGGCAGTAGTGAGGTTGGCCCAGGATCAGACATTGTTTCGTTCTGCTGTGCATGGGGTCGCTATGAGTCGGTTCCAACTCGATGGCACCTGACAACAACAACAACAGTATTTACCCACATTTTATCATTTCTGGTGTTGTTCATTTCTTCCTATTTTTCTGAGTTTCATTGTGGAATAACTTATCATCTACCTCCTTGTTTCCTTGGAGTATGTAGGATATTGTCTACCTTGGTGAATGTCCCACAGGTGGTTGAAAAGAATGTACATTATGTTGTTGCTGGGAGTGCTTTCTATAAATATCAATTCCATTCTGTTGGTTGATTGTGTTAAATGCTGTCTTTTTACTGATTTTCTGTATAGTAGTTCTATCAGTTGGTGTAAGAGTGCTGTTGAATTCTCCAACTATAAACGATTTGAAAATTCATTTTTTTCACATCTGTTAGTTTTTGCTTTAGGGATTTTGATACTCCATTTTTTGGTGCACATGAATTTAGAATTCCTATGCCATTGACCTTTTTTTATCATTATGTAATGTCCTTTTTTTTTCCTTTTCCAAAATAAATGCTCTTTTAAATTTTTTGTATTATAAAAATTGCTTGAAACTCATAAAGAAAGTGGATTAGTAGGCAACTTTTTACATATCACTGAAAGAACTAAACTTAAAACAAGAGGGGTGCAGGAAAGTCTCAACTATTTGTTGAGTTTCTGTATGAGGACAGCCCACAGTCTCCCCTGTGGACAGAGCGGAACACATACCTGACAGCATAGAGAGAATGGTGGACTTTCCTGCTCCGCTGTGGCCTAGAAGAACAGTTATCTGTCCCTCATACAAGTTCAGAGATAAGTCTTTCACAGCGAGTCTCGTAGTGTTGTACACACTGAATGCCTGTGGGAGGGAAAACCCACAAATACTAACTTTATATTGATCGCTGTCAATTGTGAAGGAAAGCACACATTGTCAATTGTATGTAGAATAAATACCGTATCATTAGTCTCATGACAAAGACGTGTAAGGTGGATAAAACAGAAAAGAAGTGCTTGAAGACATAACATGAGTGTTTAGAAATTCAAAGTAGACATGCAAATGTCTTCTGAGCAATTTTATCCACTCCTACTTTATTTCAATTACCATCTGGAAGCTGATATTGCTACAGTCTTCTTTAGTTGCTGTTTCCTCCGATTTGGAGAACTGACAATTGAAAACCTATATATATATATACACACAGTTGTTAAGTGCCTTCGATTCGGTTCAGACCCATAGCGACCCTGTTCAGGGTTTCCGAGGAGCGGCTGATGAGCTTGAAGCACCAATCTTGTGGTTCAAACCAATCTTGCAGTCCAGCACATTAGCCCACAGTGCCAAAGCAGGACTGCATATTTTATAGGGTATCTGAAATTCCTCATCTAGACTAAGAGTGCTTCTTGTTAAGATGTAAAACAACCCACTGTAACAATAAGAAAAAACTGATTATACAATTTTAACCTTCCACAAACACATCATAGAGATGACCTTTCAAGACGATCATATCCTTAACTTTAAGAAACAATAAATACCTAAAGGAGAGATGGCACATGAACATTTACTTACCTGGAGCAGAAACTGGATATATCCAAATTGGTAAAAAGATTTTGACTGAGTTTTAAAAACAAAAGTGAGGTAAAAACAGGTTTTGTTTTTTTTCCAAAAAGCATTGTATATTGTTCCATAAACAATGCTTAAATGGAAGAGTTTGGATTAGACACAAATAATTCACACTTAAACTATAAGGTAGACATCCCGTGTAACAAAAAAATCCTTTTTTTTTAGAAACCCCAAATTGCTTCTCTATACATTTCTCCGTAAGTATCCTCATTCTATATCTTCCCTAGACCTTAAACGAGACTTATATTAACTGCTTATTTAAAATTTGTACTTGCATGACTGTCTAAACTTCCGAGGTCCAAAGAGGGACTCTAAATTTTTCAGGCCTTCAATTATAAAGCAACTAACTGGAGAGAGCTTGGAATTAATCCCTCCTGTCCTTAGGAGAAAAAGCTGAATATCTGAAACTCAGCCATTCTGCATAGATCCATCTGAGAATTGAGAACACAGAGCTTATCATTGATTAATCATGGCCATGAAAACAGGAAAGAGAGAATACATAGAATCATTGTTTAATGGGAGCAGATATTGCAGCTGTCACCACTGTTGGACTCAGTATTGGGCAGGAAGACTTGAAGGGTAATTGACTAATTGTTAAAGACTCAGTGTGAATTTTCTTGAGAGACAAAAATTCCTAGAAGGCCAGCTTTGGGGGCCCCCTACTTCCACTAGTTTCATCTTTAGGAACCCAAGGTTTTCACTGTGGAGCTTAAGAGAAAAACTCCTTTAGGCTTCTAACAAAAGGAGAATGAAACAAACTTTTGTCCTCTGCCAGAGCCTCGTCAATGTGGGTTTGGAGGAAGGGAATCCACAAGCTCACCCATCTAGCCTTCCTGATGAGACAGGGAAATATCAAATTCAGTTCCCTTCCACCCTTCAAGATGTTGTTGTTGTTGTTAAGTACCGTGGAGTCAGTTCCGACTCATAGTGACCTTACATAGGGTTTCCGAGGCTGTAAATCTTTATGGGAGCAGACCACCTCATCTTTCTCCTGCGGAACCACTGGTAGTTTCGAACTTCTAACCTTCAGGTTAGCAACCCAATTCGTAACCACTACGCTACCAGAGCTCCTTCAAGATTGGTGAAGGGAAATAACAACAGCTGCCACTAAAAGTAGACATGTTGTTGTTGTTGTTAGGTGTCATCGAGTCGGTACTGACTCATAGCGACCTTATGCACAGCAGAACAAAACACTGCCTGATTCTGGGCCAACCTCACTACTGTTGCCACGCTTGAGTCCATCGATGCTACCACCTGGCCAGTCCATCTCATTGGGGGTCTTCTGGAGGTAAGGAAATACCCTAGTCCCTCTAGTCCCTCTAGCCCTCATGTTTCACCAACAGATGGAAAAGAACAAAAGCTGAGAAGCACTTGTGAATGTCACAACCTAAGGACACAGGCTCAGTAAGAGAAGGAAGCTTAATCATGTTTCCCCTTCTCTCACACTGATCACCAGATTAACATCAATAGAACTTGACACCTGAAGAACCTCAGCTGTTTGTATTTTGCAGAAAAACTTTTAGTAACAAATTACACAACAAATACACATCCTTTCATCAAAATAACACACCAACTTTTGAGTTGTCCAACTACCCCCTCTGAAATGTCCAACTACCCCCTCTGAGAAGACTTCTCATGAAACAAAATAAAATAGAACCAGTATATACTTTTGAATCATTCTAAAACTGACCCTTCTAACCAGAGATGACTTTCTGATATTACTTAAGAACAAATTATATAATACTATACAAGGTGAGTACTGACTTCTTCAACTCTGAAAAAAAAAAAGAGATATGCATTCCATCAAAACAAACATTTTTAATTGACTCATAAAAACATAAAGCATTATATACTCCTTAACATAAAATAGTTAACTTCTCTAATAAAGATAAAATCCATGATCTCTTCTTGAGTATCTTAAATAAGAGCATCAAGGGTTCTATATGATTGTATTACAATGTATGTAGATATAATAGTTCAGACTAGCAACGGCAGTACTGATTTGTGAATGCATTTATGGTCTTTCAATGAAATACTTCATGTATTCTTATCTACTCATGGAATTGTGTTTTATTGCACTTTGATTTATTGCATTTTGCAAATATTCTGTTTTTACAATCTGAACATTTTTGGCAACCCTGCATCAATAAAGTCTATTGGAGTCATTTCTCCTATAGCATGTGCTCACTTCCTGGCTCTGTCAAAGTCAAGAAAGAAGTCAAGAAGTCAAGAAAGAAAGAATAAATGGATGCTTGAATGAAAGAAGATAGACGCAATAAAAAGAACACTGATAACAAGTAGAATATTGTTAAAATATGGCAGGTATTAGTCTGACTATAACAAAAATCACTGTAAACATGAATGATCTAAATAGAGCAATGAAAAAACAGACTATTAAAGTAGATTAGAAAACCAAGACCCAAGTGTATCTTATATACAAAAAAACCACTTCAAATATTAAGGCACTGATAGATTAGAAGTAAATGGATGGAAATAGATGTGCTATGCTAAAAAAAAAAAAAAAAAAAAACAACACAAAAAACTGGAGTAGGAAAGATTCATTTCAGACAAAGCAGATTTCTGAGCCAGGAAACTTGTCAGGGATAAAATGTGGACTACATCATGATTCATGCGCCAACTCTCCAAGAAGACACAACAATTCTTAATGTGTCTGTGCCTACCAACAGAACATCAAATACATGAGGCAAAAAGCAAAAGACAAAGCAAACCCAGCCTTCCTTTCTGGAAGGTAGAGAGGGTCATCTTAAAGAAAATATACCAATCTTATAAAATGTTTTCACTTTTTAAATCTTTAATAATATTCTCATTTAAAAGTGTCATTACAAAACTTCCATTGTGTTAACAAGATATTATCATGCTTCATTTCTTTTGAAGTTTGCAGAGCTTAACCAGTAAGATGGACAGCTTTTCCACTAACTCACTTGCTCTCTCCAGGATCACTGACAAGTCATTCACTATTGTATTACAGAATCATTCACTATTGTATTTCTGAATCATACACTATTGTATTACAGAATCATTCACTATTGTATTTCTGAATCATACACTATTGTATTACAGAATCATTCACTATTGTATTACAGACTCATTCATTCAACAAACATTGAAATAAAACCTAATAGCTAATTGAGTTTTCAGATGATAAAGCTAATTTTTTAACAGAGTGTTTTAGAATATTCCAATGAATTCTTTTTCAGGTCCAAGAACAGGTTCTGAGGGGGAGGCATGACATGGACGTTTTAGTTCTCTAGTATGGAACAACCTGGTCCTCTGCAGAGAATCACCAGACATTATGTCCTGAAAGCACGTAAAAACGGGTCTGACTAGTGATTATTAAGAACAGAGCTGTTTTAAAGACTTGAAATACATTTTTATAAAACAAAAACTTTATCACTCAGCAAATAAAATATATTATCCAAACATGTATTCTTTACATAATCATTATGAAATAAGGTTATCAATGTCAAATAAAATATTTTCTGTAAGTGCTTCTATTCATGTCTTCATGACCAATTTTTCATTTCACTTTTCCAAATGTTGTATGCAACACTTGAGGTATGAAGAATTCTCAAATACCACGGCAAAGGACTTGAACATTCACCTACAGCTCCCTAGAGGATGGAATTTTTGGTTCCACTTGTAAGATGCAGTTGTGGTCCTAGTGGTGTTTTTAAGCATCCTGTGACAGTTTTGGGATATTTATCATGATGACCTTGATACACTTTCACAACTCAAGTTTTGTTGCATCGAATTATACCAGTTGTCTCATATTGGCCTCAGAGCATCCTAATTCCATAATCTTTCCAAGATGGAAATGGTAGTCATTACCTTGAAGTGCCCTGCTATGGAGCCCTATGGGCTCTGTCACCGCGCCAGGCCACACGACAGAGTGTGCATGCAGCACCCTCCTTGTTTTGTAGCAGTGCTGAAAAGCAACAGCCATTATCTTTTTTTTTTAATTTTCAATTTTTTTTATTGTGTGATAGTTTACATGGGGGAACATTAGCTTTACACTCATTCTATCATACATCATTTCATTGCCATAGTTACCATCCCGTCCATGCATCATCACCCAACCAAAGGTTATACCCCGCAGACCCCCCTCCCCCCACGGTCCTCAGCACACAGCTCCCTTCCCTCCCTGGATCTCAAGTCCTCAGCCACTCCATCTCTTCATGTCATCCTCTCTGTCTCCATCTCAGGCCTCACTGCTTCTCTGGGTGGGGTCCCGATTTCTGCTCTTCTCCAGTGATGGTCCCAGGGGCCTTTGCTCTAGACTGAAAGGTTAATCACATCCCTCCTTGCTATAAAATGTCCACCTTTACCTTTCCAGTCCTCACAATCAATCCTGATAACAATTATTCGCCCTTGCATCACAAGAGACCCATCTGCATTTCTTTTCCTCAGCCCTTCCTAGACAGGTTGGCTATTACTCACTTGAGACTCTACCCTCCTCCCTGCCCTGTCAATCCAGGTTCCCTCTTGAAAGCTTGTAAGCCAGTCACTTCTTACAGTTGTATCCCTCCCCTCATTTTGGGTAACCAATGTGCAAGTTGCCCATCCCTATACTGGACATATTGTAGCCCCTTTTTAGGTATTCCAGTCAGTTCCAGGCAGAAGATGGACTTACAAGCTTTCTATGGTGTTATTTCTGGCTATTCCTCCCTCTACTCTCCCGTGACTGTTTTATAATATAATGCATGGAAAACCAAGGTTCAAGAGTCAGCCAAGCATCTCAACATTATTTCCCCTCTTTCCTCATTCCAACCATGTCCCATTCTCTGTATCCCGGAGCCCTGTTTTTCCAAGGCTGTGCCTACATCATTTATTACCTCTGTCCCATTTAGCTCATTCCTACCTGTTTTCCCATCTGCTTTGTTCCTCCATTCCCCTCTCCCTACTTGTATATCACCACCCTCCCCAACACCCAAGCTATCCTGTGTCTATTCCCTGCCCTGTGCTCCACCTTCCCCTCCCGTCTTTAACCCCACCCCTACGCCCTAGCATCCAGTTAAGCATCCACTTTAGTGGAATAGTATGGGATCTTTCTCTTAGTCTTTTACCCTAGTGGTCCTATGCAGTATTTTTCCTTTTGTGATTGACTAATTTCACTCAACATAATGTTCTTAAGGTTCATCCATGTTGGGAAGTGGCATGCAGCCTCCTTGTTATTTTTCAATGTAGCATAGTACTCCATTGTGTGTATGTACCACAGTTTGTTTATCCTTTCTTCAGTTGATGGGCACTTTGGCCGTCTCCATCTTTTTGCTATTGTAAATAGTGCAGCTATGAACATTGGAGTGCATATATCTTCCCGTGTTGTGGTTCGTTTTTCTTGTGGGTAAATACCAAGTAGAGGAATTGCTGGATCATAAGGTATTTCTATTTTCAACCTTCTGAGGAAGCGCCATATTGCTTTCCATAGAGGTTGGACCATTTTGCAGTCCCACCAGCAATGCAGGAGTGTCCCAGTCACTCCACATCCTCGCCAGCATTTATTATCCTCAACTTTTTTGATCTTTGCTGTTATTGCTGGTGTGAGATGGTATCTCATTGTTGTTTTGATTTGCATCTCTCTAATGGCCAGTGATCGTGAACATTTCTTCATATGTTTGTTGGCTGCCCGGATCTCCTCCCTGGTGAAGTGTCTGTTCATATCCTGTGCCCATTTCTTAATTGGGTTATTTGTCTTATTTTTGTAGATGTGTAGCATTTTCCTATATATTTTAGAAATTAGTCCCTTATCCAATATGTCGTTGCAAAAGATTTTTTCCCAGTCTGTGGGTTCCCTTTTTACTCTCTTGGTGAAGTCTTTTGATGTGCACAAGTTTTTAATTTTTAGTAAGTCCCACTCATCTCTTTTGTCTATTTTTGTTTGTGTACTTTTCAAAATGTGTGGCAGTCTGTATATGCCCTGGATTAGTGCCCTCATGTTTGTCCCTATTTTTTTGTTGATGATCTTCATAATTTTGGGATTCACATTTAGCTCTTTAATCCATGTTGAGTTCATTTTTGTGTAGGGCGTGAGACAAAGGTCTTGTTTCAGTCTTTCACACATTGCTTTCCAGTTCTGCCAGCACCATTTGTTGAAGAGACTGTCACCTCCCCATGCAATGTGCCTAGGCACTTTGTAGAAGATCATTTGGCTGTACGTGGTTGGGTTGATATCTGGATTCTCGATTCTGCTCCATTGATCAATGTCTATTTCATTGTACCAGTACCAGAACAGCC
Organism: Chrysochloris asiatica; assembly: GCF_000296735.1. NCBI lineage: Eukaryota > Metazoa > Chordata > Mammalia > Afrosoricida > Chrysochloridae > Chrysochloris > Chrysochloris asiatica. The sequence continues at coordinate 2,489,589 of NW_006408866.1, read as the reverse complement.
ATTATCTTTTAATTCAATGTTTCCATGAACATTTTGTAGCCCCCTCATATTAGAGAAAAACACAGAGATCTAAAACAAATAACTTAAGTTCCTACCTTAGAAAAATCCGAAAAAGCAGATTTAAAAAAAAAAATCAAAGTAAAGAGTAGAAAAGAAATAATAAGAATTAGAAAATAAATCGGTAACATTGAAAGCAGGAAATAGAGAAAATCAATTAAAATAAAGTTGTTTCTTTAAAAAGTCAATAAAATTGATAAACCTTTAGCCAGGATAACCCAAGTAAAAAAGAGAGAAGACACAAAACATTAATATTAGAAGTAAAAGGGACCATCACAACTAACCTCATAGACATTAAAGGGTTATTAAAGGAATACTATGAATAACTCCATGCATACAAATCTGAAAACCAAGCCAAATTTGATAAATAGACCAATTTCTTGAAAGGCATTATTGCTGATATCAGATGGATCTTGTCTTAAAGTAGAGAACATCAGAAAGATGTCTGCATTTTATTGACTATGTGAAGGCATTCAACTGTGTAGATCACGACAAATTATGGATAACACTTCAAATTATGGGAATTCTAGAAAACTTAACTGTGCTCATGAGGAACCTGTACACAGACCGAGAGACAGTCATTCAAAGAGAGTAAGGAGTTACTGAAAGGTTTAAAATCAGTAATAGTTCTGAGCAAAGAATCTGAGAAGCTGGATTATATGAAGAATTTGGCATCGGGATTAAAGGAAGCGTCATTAATAACTTGCAATATACAGATGACACAACCTTGCCTACAGGTAGCAAAGAGGAATTAAAGTACTTACTGATGAAGATCAAAGACTACAGCCTTCAGTATGGATTGCACCTCAGAGTAAATGAAACAAAAATCTTCAAAACTAGACTAGAGATAAATAACATCATGATACACAGAGAAAAGATGGAAGCTGTCAAAGATTTCATTTTACTTGGATCAATATTCAGAACTCATGGAAGTGGAGTCAAGAAATCAAATGATGGACTGCATTAGACAAATCTGCTGCACCAGACCTCTTCAAAGTGTTCAAGAGCAAAGAAGTCACTTTGAGGTCTAAGATGACCCAATCCAAGCCAAGATGCTTTCAATGGCCTCATAAGCATGTGAAAGCTGGACAATGAATAAGGAATATGGTAGAAGAACCAATGCATTTGAATGATAGTTTTGGAGAAGAATATTAAGAATACCATGACAAAGGAACAAACAAATTTGTGTTTAAAGAAATGTTCCTTAAAAGTGAGGATGGCAAGCCTTTTGTCTCATATAATTCGGACATATTATTAGGAGGGACCAGTGCCTGAAAAAGGACATTATACTTAGCAAAACAGAGGGTCAATGAAGAAGAGGAAGACCCCCAACAAGATGGGTTAACATGGTGGCTGCAACAATGGACTCAAACACAACAGCAGGATCTGGCAGTGTTTTGCTCTGTTGTACAAAGGGTCGCTATGAGTCAGAACCTACGCAATGGCGCCTACCGATAACAACAAGAAGAGACTCCTGTTTTTGTTATCTCATACAGGAATACCACAAGTGGCTTTAAAAACTGAACTGTCTTCTCTCGCTGTTTATGAGGCTAGAAGCGGAATCCGTGGCATCAGCTCTAGGGAAGACTCTCTCTCTGTGTTGGTTCACAGTTTAGGAGGAAGGTATTTTCCTAGTACTCAGGAGGAGCAAAGGGGAACAAGTCGTGCAAGGGAGTTACAGTTTTTTTGTGTGTGTTTGTGTCAAGGAAGAGGCAAAGGCTACTGTACAATCTTCAAGGAGGCAGGAAAAAACTACTACTACTTAGTAGAAAAGAGTGGGTCATTTCTTTAGGCTTTTGTTGTTATCGTTGTTAAGTGCCATCAAATCAGTTCAGACTCAGAGATTCTCTATAGGGTTTCCTAAAGGTGGTTGGTGAATTTGAACCATTGACCTTGTGGTTTAAACCGATCTTGCGGTCTAGTGCTTATCCTACAGTACCACACCAGGACCTTTTTTCAGGATGAGGATTCCAAAGAAATGGGACTCAATCTTTTTTTCTTTTTAAGGTTTTTATTGTGGATTGAGTGAAAGTTTACAGAGCAGATCATCAATTTTACATTCAACAAATCATACACCTTGTTTCATTACAATGATTATAATCCCCTCCATGAACCATCAGTTAACAGTATTTCTCTCTATTCAATTTAGCTCTTTTTTTTTTTTTTTTAACACTCAGGCATATATACTAATTTACACCACCAAAGGGCATATTCTGCAAGTCTGCCTCCTGGCCGCCAGCTCTCAGTCCCTCTCTTTCCATAAATCTAGAGTCCTCAGCTGCTTCCTCTCTCCGTGTCCTCAGCTCTGCCTCCATCTCTGGTGTCGCTGCTTCTCTGGTTAAGGTGTTGCGTTCTGCTTGTGCTCTTCTCCCTTGATGGTCCTAGGGTCCTTTGTTTCTGGATTGTAAAATGGAACTCAACTTTTTAATTATATTTGTTTTCATTCTCTGTCTGAGGATTTCAATGAAACCTGCCTACATTAGGAAGCTAACCTTATCTGTAGCTCTGCTACTCTTATGATTGAGTCCGGGGATTGTGTTGTAAGTTTTTCTGCTTTTAATATGGAGTCCTGGTATAGTACTGTAAGATAAGCACTGGACTGGTAACTTCAAGGTTGGCAATTCAAACCCACCAGTCACTCCTTGGAAACCCTATACAGGGTCGCTATGAGTTAGAATTGACTCAGTAACACTTAACAACAACAACTAAAGTATGCATCCTAGAAAGTATGCAGGTAGCTTTGAGTAGGAAACGACTTGAAGATGCTTAACAACAAGAGGAATTACTCTGGATTTCACAGTTAGCTGCTGATGGTTAATCATACATAGCCTTCTCCTTTCTGTCTCTAGTGTATCAATTTCCCCCAGTAGTAGGCATCCAAGTTGTGAGCCCTATTATTTCTCCTTCTCCCATAGTTTTCAACAGCTTGATGCATTGCACCAACTACTAGCACATTTTTCCCCCCTGGTTTGCCATTCCAATTCACCACCTATGAATATTATCGATGAATACTGGACTGCCAGAAGAACAATCAAATATGTGTTGGGAGAAGTGCACCCAGAATGCTCCTTAGAAGCCAAGATGGCTAGACTTCATCTCTCATACTTGGACATATTATCAGGAGGGACCAGTGCCTGGAAAAGGACGTCATACTTGGTAAAGTGGGGGGACAGCAAAAAAGAGGGAGACTCCCAATGAGCTGGATTGCCACCGTGGGAGCAAAATGGGTTGCTATGGGTTGGAACCAACTCAATGGCACCTAACAACAACAATAGCTTGTAGCAGAGCCTGCCTTGTACAATATCATCTGCTTTCTCAGTCCACTCCTGGTAACAACATTCACTAAGTAGACTAACTAGGACAAAAATTAGACAGAAATTCGCATTTAGAAAGTTTGCATGGGATAGAAATGATCATGCTTTCAGGATCAGCACTGTGTGGGGAAGGGAAAGGATAAATACTTAGAAGAGAAAATCGTTTCAGCTGCAGAGGAATCACAGCCAAGCCAACCACACGGGGGCTTGTAAAGCTAGATGATTACTGAGAGTTGACTCTGTGGGATAAGCATTGGGCTTCTAACTGCAAGACTGGTGGTTCAAATCCACCAGCAAAAAGACGAGACTGCTCCTATAACGATTTACAGTCACAGACCCTATATAAGGTCACAATGAGCCAATCAACTCCTACACAGCGGGTTTGCTTTGGCTTGGTTTTTAAACTGCAGAAAAGGACTACGACTTCACATCTCCAACTAAACTAGTCACGAGAGGCAAACTGTTCCAGGGAAAGGGACCTGATTTTAGGTGGGGAAGCTTTGTTCAGCTGAGGTTACTGTCAGAGAGGGTAACTAGCATTCACAAAGGCAACATTTTCAGTATGGCTTTCCTTGGGATGTTGTTACTGTAGTTAAGAGTTGGTTCCAACTGAGAGCCCCTCTGCACAATACAATGATACACTGCCTGGACTCGGGCCATGCTCACAATTGTCATGCTTGAGGTCTCACTGTTAAAGCCACTGTGTCAATCTATCTCCTTAAGGGTCGTCTTCTGCTTTGCTGACCACCCTCCACTTTACCATTCCTGATAACATGTCTAAAGTACAAGAAAGGAGCTCTGGTACCGTAGTGGTTACGTATCGGGCTGCTAATCTCACGGTCAACTGTTCGAAACTACCAGCTATTCTGTAAGAGAAAGATGAGGCTTTCTGCTCCTGTAAAAATTTACAGCCTCAGAAACCCTGTACAGGGTCGCTATGAGTCAGAATCGACTCCACGGCACATAACAACAACAACAATAACAAAGTACAAGAGGAAGTCTCACCATTCTCATTTCTAAGGAACATTCTGGTTGTACTTCTTCCTACACAGATTTGTGATTCAGACAGTCCAAAGTACTTTCAATATTCTTCTGCAATACCATAATTCGAATGCAGCGACTCTTCTCCAGTCTTGCTTATTCACTGTGCAGCTTTCACATGCGTATGAGGTGATTGACAACAGCATGGCTTGGGTCAGGCTATTTAATCCTCAAAATAACCTCTTTGCTCTTAACACTTTAAAGAGATTTTTTTGCAGTAGATTTGCCTAATGCAACCCATTATATGATTTCTTGACTACTGCTTCCATGAGTGTAGATTGTGGATACAAACAAAATGAAGTCTTTGACAACTTAATCTTTTCTCCTTTATGGTGATGTTAGTTTTTGGTCCAACTGTGAAGATTTTCATTTTCTTTACATTGAGATGCAATCCATACAGAAGGCTGTGATCTTTGATCTTCATCAGTAAGTATTTTAATTCTTCTTTGCTTCCAGCAAGTTAAGCTATATCATCTACATATCACAGGTTGCAAAGGAATCTTCCTTGTATAATCCATCTTCTCAGATTGTTTGCAGAACATACAGATTAAACAATTATGGTGAAAGATAAAAACTCTACCACACACCTTCCCTGATTTCAAACTATTCAGTATCTTCTTGCTTAGTTCAAACAGCTGTCTCTTGGTATATGTACAGATTCCTAATGAGCACAATTAAGTTATGGAATTCCTAATTTTGGGAATGATATTCAGTTTGTTATGCTCTACACCATTTAATGAAGTGGTTCATAGTGGTTACAAATTTGGCTGTTAACCTCAAGGTCAGCAGTTCAAAACTACCAGGGAGAAAGCGTAGGCTTTCTGCTTCCGTAAAGATTAGCAGCCTCGGAAACCCTGTGCAGGGTCACTGAGTCGGAACCGACTCCATGGTACTTAACAACAACAACAAACACCATTTAATGCTGTTGCATATTTAATAAACTACAAATAGACATCTTTCTGGTATTCTCTGCTTTCAGCCAAGATCCATTTGATGTCAGCAATGACATTCCTCATTCCATGTCCTCTTCTGAATCCATCTTGAATTTCTGACAGCTCCTGTCTAAGTTCTGCTGTAACCACTATTTGTCTTCAGAAAAATATTACTTGCATATTAATGAAATTTTGGGATAATTTCTGCATTCCATTGGGTCACCTTTCTTTGGAATTAGTTGGCCAGGTAGCTGTCTTTGAACTTCTTGACATAGATGAGGGATTGCCTCCAGTGCTGCATCAGTCTGTTGAAAAGATTTTCATCTGTATTCTGTGTATACCTTGAGTCTTGATTTTTGCCAATGCCTTCAGTGCAGCTTGGACTTCTTCCTTGCAATAACCTACCCATTCAAAGAGAGACTCCTAGTGGTAAAACAGTTAAACACTCGGCTACTAACTGGTGATCTACTTCTGTAACAATTACAGTCAAGACAATCCTATAGGGTAGTTCTACTCTGCCTGTCATATGAGGATGCTATAAGCTGACAATCAATTTGACAACAACTAACAACAACAAATGTACCCATTAGTTCCCTCTATTCTCTAAATGGCATTTACTGTATACTAGAGGTGGCACTGGTGTGATACTATAGGTTACGCACTAGACTGTTAACTGCAAGGTCAGCAGTTCAAACCTACCAGTTGCTCTTGAAAACACTATCTAGGGTTGCTATGAGTTGGAATTGACTCAAAGGCACTTAACAACAACAACAGAGGTGACAGAACAGTTAAATGCTGAGCTGCTAACTCTAAGGTTCAAATCCACCCATTAGTTTATAGGAGAATGACAAAGCAAGCTGATTTAGTAAAGATTCAACCAAGAAAACCGTACAGTACAATTCCTCTCTGTCACACAGGGTCACTATGAGTTGAAAATAACCTCCAGAGTACCTAACATCAACATAATTATTTTGTCTGTTTTCAAAAATTTTTTTTCCATTTGTTTAAATGTTAACTACCTTTTATTCACTGGAGCTTAAGTTCCTTGACCGCAGAGATTTTATCTATCTTTTTCACTGCTATATTCCCAAGGTCTAGAACAAATGGATGAATAACTAGTGAAAGAATGAATGAACCAATGAAGCAAATAAATAACAAAAGTCTTTGGTCCTTCGGAGCATTCTCATAAGTCTGAATATGAAGTTTGGAAGAGCATGAGGAGAGGTAAGTGTTCCCTGAAAATCAGAAGAAGCTCTCAAGGTCAATCTAAAAGGGAAAAAAACTTTTTTTTTAAGAGAGAAGACAAGGTTAAGTAGACGTGGGAAAGTAACCACAGTCGATGCATTTCTGGAGCCAACCCAATCCAGCCCTAATTTACATTCCAGGTTATTAATATCCACAAAATGTTTGTGGCTAACACATGGTCTATTCTGGAGAATGTTCATGCGCACTGGAAAAGAATGTGTTGGGTTGAATGCTCTGTACAAAACTATGAGGTCAAGTTGATTAATTGTGTTGTTTAGTTCCTCTGTGTCTTTGTTGAGTCTCTTTCTTGTTGTTTTGTCCCTTTTTAGAAAGTGGTGTATTAAAATCTCCCACTATTATTGGAGAGTTGACTATTTCTTTTTTCAGTTCTATTAGGATTTGATGTATATATTTTAAGGTTCTTAAATTGGGAGCATAGATATTTATTATGGTTATGTCCTCTTGTTCACTTTACCCTCAAATCCCAGTGTCCTTTTTTTGTCTCTTACACTGGTTTTTGCCTTAATGTTTATTTTGTCAGAGATTAATATTGCCACTCTTCATTCTCCACTTTGCCTCTACTTTTGAAAACAAGAACATTTGTATATATAAATACATTCACAGATAGGTCTGTAGAGTATAGAAAACTCGTTTCTATTCTGAAGGAAGGGGAAAAATGAGAAATGACACATGTGGCTTTTCATTACATACTGCATAAATTTCACATTCATGTTTCTCAAAGAGAATAAACATGATTATGATCTTTTATTAATAACTGATCATTTATCTTGAACTGCAAACTCAATTTCAGTCCCACCAAGAAAAAAAGACCTGGGAAACAATACCTTGGACAAATGTTTGATCTCGATACCTGCCACCAAATTAGTAGGTTCCGCCTCAAAATACTTGCTGTGAATTTTCTCATAAAGTTTTACTCTTTCTTTATTTTTCTCAGTTGCTTCCCCAAACCAGTAAGAGTGCTAAAAAGGAAATAGAAAATGTAATCACCATGATGGCATTGAAAAAGGAAACATTTGAAAATATTTTGGCCTGTTTTACATTACAGTAAATTGCAGGAAATTTATTGGGATTGTATTTTGGAGAGAATCAGCTATAATTTAAACACCCAGAGCATTGAAAATAGAGTCTCTTATTAAAATTATAACTCCAAAATGAGGTCACAATGAAAAATATTATATCACTTCTCTGAGCCATTACATGAAAGGAAAAGATTGAGAAGGAAAAGCAAAACACACCCCAGTTACTTATCTGGGGTTCTAACTATAAGCGATGTGGGTTAACTCAGGAAATGAAGTAGGTGGTGAGTGCCCAAATACAGGAGGTACCAAAAACTCTCATTAGCATTCCAACACCTGCAACATATTCATTTCTTTAGGTTCTGAGTTCAATCCATTATGAAAGATTTGGCTGGAAAAGGCACAATTTGCAAAGTTTGGGGTTATAGACCATGACTGGCAGATTATTTGTATCTGTTTATAAGGGATCTTCAAAATGAGATTAAAAGATGTTATGTTTCTATGCATTTTTTTGCATCCCCCTCATATGTGTGTGTGTGTGGGGTGTAGGTAAAGTGTGTGTACCCTCTGCCATCAAGGCGATTCTGGCTCAGTGACCCTATATAGGACAGATTAGAACTACTCCTTAGGGTTTCCATAAATGTAAATATTTTATTGTGAATTGAGTGATAGCTTACATGAGAGAACATCAGTTTTATACTCATCGTATAGTATTTTGTTTCATTGCAATGATTACAATCCCCTCCATGCAACATCATTCAATAGTATTTGCTTCTATTCCCTGTATTTTATTTTATTTTATTTTTTGGGGGATGAACACCAAAACACTCAGGAACAAACAATCATTCAACATCAAAGGGCATACTCTGCAAGCCTGCCCCCCAGCTGTCAGCACACAGCCCCTCTTCCTCCATGAGTCTAGAGTACCAGCCGCTCCATCTCTACATAATCATCTCTGCCTCCATCTCTGGCACTGCCACTTCTCTGAATAGGGTCCCACACTCTGCTCCCGCTCTTCTCCCTGGATGGTCCCAGGGTCCTCCACTCCTGGACTGCAAGATCAACCACTCCCTCCCCCCTTTTGCTACAAAACCTCTACCTTTACAGTTGAAACAATTGCAATCAGTCATGATAACAATTACTCACTATTGAACCATAAGAGTCTTATCCCCATCACCAGCCCCTTCTAGACAGGATGAAAACCACTCAGTGGAGATTCTACCTTCCCCTGCACCCTCTGAAACTAAACTCTCTCTTGAAAAACTTGTAAGCCAGTCACTTCATGCTTTTATACCCACTTCACCCCCCATTTTAGGTACCCAATCTCTTAAGTTGCACATCCCGATCAACCCTGTGTACAGAGGGGGTAGGAATGATCCTTGCTGTGAAGATTCCTTCCCTCTTGGCTGGTATTTTAAGCTACTACACTACTACATCCATAAGTGTAAGTCAAGTTCATTAAATTGTAGCGATTTACACTTTCCTTTATCAAAAAGATTTTTTGTTGTTGTTTGTAATCTTCCTCTAGATGAATTCTGCTCACCCAGTCATTGAAGCTAGGTCAAATGGGCACTATCTGCAATAGTGCATCTCCCCTCACTTCATATCAGCTGGACACTCACTCTCGGCTCTAGCTCTCTATGGCTATGTCCTTGTCCATGGGCTTAGGAATCTCCAAGTCTCACCATAATTCTGGCCAACCAGGTCTCACCATACTCCAGGTTGATGGGAGTCTACGTAACGAATGTGGTCAGACTCAGCCCACATCTTCACTGCTGCTTTTCCTCATTTCCAATTATCAGTAGAAGAATGTGGTCACCAGCAAGATTACATACTTGCTCATGTATTTCCTTTGAATATCAGTCTTGGAAGGGGGTTTGCCCTGAAGAGACTTGATTGCTTGCCTTGATGGCTCCCCGGCAGACATCTTGCTTTTTCTTGTGGTAGCCAATCAGGCTGCCATTTTTGTTTTTATTTTTCCTGCT
>NW_006408866.1:2457808-2478490 GCF_000296735.1 Chrysochloris asiatica | reverse complement strand
CCTTATAATTCTGAGATTCACAGTTAGGTCTTCAATCCATGCTGAGTTGGTTTTTTATATGGCATGATGTAAAGGTCATGTTTAGATTTTTTGCATATCGATTTCCATTTCTGCCAGCAGCATCTGTTGAAGCGATTATCTCTTCCCCGTGTAATGTAATTAGGCCCTTTGTCAAAGATCAAAGGTTGGCTGTATGTGGATGGGTTAATTTCTGGATTCTCGATTCTGTTCCATTAATCTATGTAGCTTTCATTGTACCGGTACTAGCCTGTTTTGACCACTGTAGCCATGTAGTAGATTTTGAAATCATGGAGTGAGAGGCTTCCAACTTTGTTCTTTTTAAGCAGTGCTTTACTTAGCCTGGGTCTCTTTCCTTTCCATAAAAAGTTTATAATTGTTTTTTCTATCTCTTTGAAGACTGTCATTGGACTCTGGATTGGGATTGCATTACATTTGTAGATTGCTTTGGGTAGTATTGACATTTTCACAATATTAAGTCTTCCTATCCAGGAGCATAAGGAGCTCTGGTAGCGTAGCGGTTACGAATTGAGCTGAGAACCGCAAGGTCAGCAGTTCGAAACTAGCAGATGTTCCGTGGGAGAAAGATGAGACTTTCTGCTCCTGTAAAGATTTACAGCCTCAGAAACCCTGTACAGGGTCGCTATGGGTCAGAACTGACTCCACGGCACATAACAACAATCCAGGAGCATAGTATATGCTTCCATTTTTGTAAGTCTCCTTTGATTTCTTGTAGTACTGCTTTGCAGTTTTATTTCTCTGGTTACATTTATACCTAAATAGTTCATCCTTTTGGGCTGTTATTGTAAATGGTATTACTTTACAAATTTCATTTTCAACGCTGCCATTATTAGTATGTTGTGAAGTATTAATTTTCTTTGAGGTTACCCTATAATCTACCCTATAATCTATTAGCTTTTTCCTTCACTTAAGACAGTCTATTTTATCCTGCAATCTACCTGACCTCCTCACCACCTGGATCTCTGTTCCTATATTTTTCCTTTCTTTGGCATTATTACTTTGATCTTTAACTGACTTCCCAGGTTCTCTGAATTCATTTTGATTTTTTTCTGTTCTGGACTCTTCTTTTGACTGAGTTCCAGGTGGTTTTGCCACATCTGCCAATTTCTGGTTGTTGTATGTTCTTGTCTGTTCTTACTGGTTTTCAGCCCAAAGAACTCCCTTTAGGATGATTTGAAGTGCTGGGTTGGCTTCAACAAAGTCTCTTAGCTTCTGTTTATCCTGGAATGTTTTCACTGCACCATCATATTTTACTGACAGCTTTGCTGGGTAGGCGATTCTTAGTTGGCTGTTTTTTTTTTTTTTCTTTTAGGGTTTATTTAGTATGTCTCCCCATTGCATTCTTGCCTGCATGATTTTTGCTGAGAAATCCAAAGTTAATCTGATTTGCTTCCCTTTGTAACTAACACTTCTCTGTTCCCTAGTGGTTTTTAGGATTCTCTCCTTGTCATTGATTTTGCAGAGCTTGATTATGATTATGCCTTGGTGATTATTCTTTTGGGGTCTATCCTTCCTGGGGTTTGGTCAGCTTCTTGAATGCTTATCTTCTCATCCTTCAAGATATTAGAGTAATTTTCTTCCAGAAGCTCCTCAACTATCTCCTCTGTGAACTTCTGTGATTCTTCCTGTTCTGGAATGCCAATAATTCTTAAGTTATTCCTCTTCATGTTGTCCAACATGAATCTTAGACTCTCTTCAGATTTTTTAAATCCTTTTTTCTGCTTGCTCTTCTATTTTAGCAGTATTGAGAGATTTGCCTTCTAGGTTCACTGGCTCTGGCTTCCATCTCTTCCATTATACTCCTTTGCCCTTTCAGTGTATTGTCCTTTTCTGATATTTTATTATTAATTATTTGGACTTATTTTTGCAGGTTTTGAATTGTTTCCAATGCTGTATCTATCTTAATTGATTGCTCATGTGGTATTTTCCTGACTACTTCCTTATTTTCCTCCATCTCTCTTTAGAATCTTTGGGTGTGCCTCAGTATCATTCTTCTGAATTCCTTCTCTAGGAAGTTCCAAATCCTGCTCTCCTTTTAGTGTGAAGTCTATGCCTACCTTCAGCTCATTTGTCTCAGATACTCTTTTCTGTTTCTAGACATGTGTTGAGATCTTTTGTTGTTTCGTGTACATTTTCAATAGTTAGATGTGTTATCAATGATTAAATGAATGTGTGTTGCTGTATTATGAAACTTACTGAGTGACTCCCGGTGGATGTGATCTGGAGATAGGCTTCCCTTTTCATATCTCTTATTACTCAACTGTGAGCAATCTTAGCAAGTATTGGTTATCTATGTAATGTGTAGCAGTTTGTATTGGCTCACGTCCAGATGGTGGGCTATTATAGGGTATGCTTGTAGCTTGGCTATATGGCCATGATTACTGTCTCTTCTTGGTAATGTAGGGTGAGAAAGCTCCCACCCCCAGGAAAAAAGTAGGCTAAAAAGACAAAACACAGAAACAAAAGTAAAAGCAAACCCAAACAAACAAACAAACAAAAAGCGTAGCTAACTAGTCCAGTAGCCTTTGCTATGCATGGCAGTGTGCAGGCACAGTAGAAACCTCCAGGGGTGGGTAGGGTGTCCACTCGCTCAGGCCTCCCCTCTAGTCATTACCACGGAGGTGCGCAGAGATGGAGAAATGAATGGAAAAAAGATTGTTCACATTTTTATCTCTGAAGATCAGTTAGGGATCTGCGTATGCATAGCATACTTCTCAAAATGACTGTGCCCTTGTATATAGTAGGTGGTATTGGCTCTTGCCTTTATGTTGGGGTTTTACAGGGTGCACACATGGCTTGGCTATATGACCAGACCTGCTGTCCCTTGTTAGATAAGCCATAAATAAAAGTTCCCACCTGAGTAGGAGAGCCAGCTTCAGGGCTAAATCCCAAATTCAGACGTCATAAGAACCCACTGGAGGATTAGCCTCTGAAGTCAACTGTGGCTTTCAGCTACTTCCTCTTTGTCCCATAGGCAAATTGTACCCTGTGGGTGCAATGCTAGACCCTTTTGGGGTGTGCTCCCACCCACATGAAGACACATAGGCTAGGCAGAGAAGGTGTGACAGGGGAAAACAGAAGAGAGAAAGAAAAAGAAGTCACACTGCTTTTTCTACAAGTTGCTGGGTTCTTTTTGCACTGTAGCAGGCTGGCTGTGGCCCCAGCCTCTGACCTCCACTAAGACTGTGGGCCCAAGGCAGCATCCCAATTGATTCAGAAATTGCCACGTTTCTTCTCACCCCAGTTATACTTCTCTACTGGTGGGCACCCCAAACTATTTGCCCTTACTTTATATTAAATTTAAACCTCTGGGAGTGTCCTGGAAAAGTGTTTATTTCCATGCCTCCACCAAAGACACCCTGCTGAGTGCCTCCGCACATCTCTCCTGCAGAGCAGCTAGTGGGTTTAAAGCACTGACCTTGAGATCAGCAGCTCAAAGCAAAGCCACCTGTGTGGTACTGTAGGATAAGCACTGGACAGATGTAGAAGGACTGTGGTCTCACTCCATAACAGAAAAGCATTATAACTCACCATCAAGAAAAAGTTCCATGGCTTGGGCAAACCATACTCTCCAGGAAAAACAGCTTCTATATACCAGGTCACAAGACCATACAAGAACGCATCAAATAAAAGCATTCCCAGTATATAGGCAAAGGCAAAATTATCCAGTTTTGTTGACGACAAAATGTTACTCCACTTAATTCCAGTATCTAAAACACAACAGGAGACATTTGATATAGGTTTCAACTGACACTAAAACAGTTAGACAGAGAAGATGGGGGGTTGGGGGGGAGGAGGGGGGATGCGGGGAGAAAGGCATCTAGGGATACCTATTGTGAACAAATATTTTCTTATACTCTTAGAATTTAGGTTGCCCAGGAGGACAACTGAGTATGTATTCATGAAAGGTATTCTCTTCTATAATTCCACACAAAATACAATTGTTAATGATTGAAAAAGCAATACAACATACCAGAATGTCAGGGAAATAGCTTTAAGAACAATAAAGAGACCTAGAGATTTAAAACACAGTCCTTCTCATGCTAGCTAAATGTTTACTGGAATATTTAATTTGGGAAAATATTTATAATCATTGAGAAGTAGAAATGGGTGGGAACACAGAACAAAAGACCATGAGGATCTATCATAGATAATGCATGGATAAAAAGGGAAGAAGGAAATTACAAAAACAGACCCAGGGTTGATTCCTCCACCCCTTAACTAGACAGAGGGCAACAATTCTGACAAAGGAGCATGATGAGACCCTAACAGTTTTACAGTAAAATTTTAAGGTAATGTGAAAACAACCACACTACAGAGGGTATTTTATAACAGCCTAATTTTCGGAGGGAAGTTTAATAATATTAAAATGTGAACACCCTATAAAATTGCTAATATATACAAGGATTAATCAAAGTTATTGCTACAAAATCACAGAAACCTTTAATAAATTAAAACTTCAAGCCTCACTGAAGGAGCTCTGGTAGCGTAGTGATTACGAATCAGGCTGCAAACCTTAAGGTCAGCAGTTTGAAACTACCAGCTGTTCATGGGAGAAAGATGAGGCTTTCTGCTCCTATAAAGAATTACAGCCTTGGAAACTCTATACAGGGTCGCTATGAGTCAGAACTGACTCCATGGCACATAACCACCAACCGCCATGGGCAAAATACTGAAAGATGCAGAAAGCATCAAAAGAAGATGAAAGGTATACATAGAATAACTGTACAAAATAAAAATGGTTGACATTCAGTCATTTTATGAGGTAGTCCTGGTGTGGTACTGCAGGATAATACACTGGACTGCAAAGTTGGTTTGAATCACAAGCTTGGCAGTTCAAAGTCACCAGCTGCTCCTCGGAAATCCTATGCAGGGTCACTATGAGTTGGAACTGTCTCAACGGCATTTTACAACAGCAACATATGATCAAGAACTGACGGCACTGAAGGAGTAGTCAAAGCCAAGCTGACGGCAATGATGAGAAACAAGGCTCCGGGCATTGATGGGACACAAACTGAAATCACTCAACACACTAAGGCAGCACCGGAGGCACTCACTCATCTATGCCAAGAAACTTGGAAGACGGCCACCTGACCAAACAATTGGAAGAAGTCCATATTTGTGCCCATTCTAATGGCCCAATGGAATGCAGAAATCCTCTAACAAAATCATGAGTATTTCATGCATGCAAGCACAATTTTGCTGAAGATAATTTAAAAGCATTGCAACAGTACATAGGCAGGGAGCTTCCAGAAATTCAAACTGGATTCACAAGAGGACATGGAATGAGGGATAGCATTGCTGGTGTCACATGGTTCTTGGCTGAAAGCAGGGAATACCAAAAAGATGCATACTTATGCTTTATTGACTATGCAAAGACTTTTGCCTGTGTGGATCATGACAGACTGTGACTAACATTGTGAAGAATGGGAATTCCAATATATTTAATTGTACTCATAAGGAATCTGTACATCAACCAAGAGGTAGTTGTCAGAACAGAACAAGGGGATACTGAATGGTTTAAAATCAGAAAAGATATACACCAGGGTTGTATTCTTTCACCATACTTTCTCATTCTGTATGCTGAGCAAATAATCTTAAAAAACTGATTATATGAAAAACGTAGCATCACAGGATTGCAGGAAGACTCATAAACAATCTGCCATATGCAGATGATACAATCTTGCTTGCTGAAAGCAAAGAGGATTTAAAATACTTACTGATGAAGATCAAAGACTACAGCCTTCAGTGTGGGTTGTACCTCAACGTAAAGAAAACAGCAACCCTCACAAATGGACCAGTAAATTCCATCATGATAAATGGAGAAAAGACTGACGTTGCCAAAGATTTCATTTTGCTTGGATCCACAATCACCACTCATGCAAGCAGCAGCCAAGAAATCAAATACATTATTAGGCAAATCTTCTGCACACGACCTCTTCAAAGTGTTTTAAGAGCAAAGATATTAGTTTGAGGACCTAGGTGCCCCTGACCTAAGTCATGGTAGTTTCAATAGCCTTATATGCATGTGAACGTTGGGCAATGGATAATGAGAATTATAGAAGAACTGATGCATTTAGTTGTGGTGTTGGAGAAGAACACTGAAGGTACCATTGACTTCCAGGAGAACCAACAGATCTCTGTTGGATGAAGTACAGCCAGAATTCTCCTTCAAAGCCAGGAATGGTGACACTTCACCACTCATACTTTGGACGTATTACCAGGAAGGACCAGTTTCTGGAACAGGACATTATGTTTGGTAGGAGGAGCAGCGAAAAAGAGGAAGACCTCCGAGATAGATTGGCACAGTGGCAGCAGCAATGGACACTGTGAGTATGGCACAAGCCTGGGCAGTGTTTCCTTCTATTGTGCAGAGGATCACCAGGAATCGGAACTGAATGGACAGCACGGAACCTAACACAGTGACAACAACCCTTCCCCAAAGAACTCTGGGCTCTCTGATTTACATCAAAAGAGCAGTTTTGGCATACTCAGGGGCCTCCCACTGTGTTCTTTATAAACATTCTTTGCGTTTGGGGAACAAAAAGAAGTCTTAAGAAACAAGATCAGGGCTATAGGATAGGTGGGGTAAGGGTTCCCAATAAAATGCACATAGAACAGCCTTTGCTAATGTGGGCAGCGGGTGTTTTGCGGTGATGAAAAAAATTCCTAGCCACAAATTCCTGACCTTTCCTCACTGAAGCAGTCTTCAAGTTTCTGAAAACTTCTTCCTAATAACCTCTGTAATTGTTCTGCGTTGAGAAAATCTGTCAAGACTACCCCTTCGGAATCTCAAAAAACAGACAGCATAATTCCTGAACTGACCTTATTGTCATATTTTAATTGTCCCAGAAGATACCTTTGGAAGCCACTATTTTGAAAGGACTTCTCCCCCCCCCGCCCAAGAAACTCTAACGAGATTAAGACAAGTGTATTATATTACTAAGGAATTTAACAGCAGCTATACATTGACTGCAAGGAATTATACATTTTAAACGTTATTTGTTTGGAATAAGCCCTTGCATGTATGAACTAGAACCCTGGGAGCAATACTTTCTGACTTATCCTCCTAGCTACTTGAGCAAGGCAAAATAACACTTACGTTTTGTTTCTGCCCATACTAGTTGCTGAGTCCCAATTGCCATTGCAATATTTGAGCAGAGACTGGAAATCAGCTTCTGAAAGAGGGACATCTTTGCATAGCTTTGAAAGACGATGTTAGATGGAAAGTAGCTGGCAAAATATAGGAATCCTCCAAGAGAAACAGCATAATTTGCTGCACATAAGGAGGAAATGATAAGGTCAATTCAAACAATCTGTAAAAATCTAAAATACAAATATCTCTTTTTAATTATAAGAGTACAGTAAAATAAACTTATGAAAACATATATTTTAATCACTACTATTTCCCTTAACACATAATGATATATGTAGCATATAAGTGCTCAAACATTATTTTTTAAATGATATAAAGGCTGAAATGAAGTATGTAAGGACTAGTTGGCTTCTGTAATATTTCTGCACTCCATCTATTTGCAGTGACTATGAACACTATACATTTAATGAAGTTTTTCATGTTTTATTTATTATTGTTGTTGCTTTGTTATTGTGTGTCCCTGAGTCAGTTCTGTCTCATAGCGACCTTAGACAGGGTTTGCAAGAGTGGTTGGTGGGCTTAAACTGCTGATCTTGTGTTACCAGTTCAGTGCTTATGCTACAGGACCATGCCAGTCATAATGTTATTACTCAGCATAAAAAATGTTACGGTTGTATTCTACAGAAACCACAGCCTTATCTACCCTGAGACAAGAAGAACTAGGTGCTGCAGACTATATCCACAGATCACTCTGATCAGATCTACAATACAAGGGCCTTGATAGAGCCAAAAGAAAATGCAGAACAGAATTCAAATTCTAAAAAGTTCCAGAATTACTGGACTGGAGGAGATTAGAGGACTCCCTGAAACTACTGCCCTAAGATACTACTTTAAATCTTGAACCCTGAAGTTGTCCTTTAGCTAAGTAGCAGATTGGCTCATAAAATAAAGGCTATCACCTGTGAGTACGGTACTTCTTTCAAAATTAACTATATGAGACCAAAACTAATCAACAACAAAACTCCACTGTCATCAAGTCGATTCTGACTCATAGTGACCATGCACAGGGTCTCTGAGACTGTAAATCTTTACAGAAGAAAACAGCCTTCGTTTTCACTTGTGGAATGGCTGGGGGTTCGAAAAGCTGGCTTTCACATTAGCAGTCCACTTCTTATCCTATAGTGCCACCAGGCCTCCTTATGAGACTAAGTAGTTAACAATCACTCTACAGTCAAGATGAGAAGTTAGGGAGGCAGGGAAACTAAATTACTGGAAACAGAACAACCAGAATGGAAATTATAAGAATGCTGACACACTGTGAAAAACATAACCTGTGTCACTGAAGAATGTACGTAGACTTTTTTTTTTTTTTTAAAGTGGAAACCTACTTTGCTGTGTAAATTTTCACTGGAAACACAGTAAAATATTATTTTTAAAGGAGACCTTGTAGATTTAAGATACTGCCATTGGGACAATCTGAACATACCTAGTTGTGTTTCCAGACACTTTGAAGTTCAATCTATGTTATGATAATGTGGGAGGGAGGGGTGGGGGGAAGGATACCTGAATAAAGGATAAAGTTGAAGTCAAAGAAAATGATGTGGTTTTGAGTATTAAGAGTTCCAAAAATATGATTCTGATAAAATGCTGAAAACAAAATTCTTATCAAGAGATTCATTAATCTTATCAGGAGTTAAAATTCAGCATTCCAGTTAGAGTCCTGATGTGGATTATGGGGTAAACACTGGGCGGCTAACCACAAGGTCGACAATCCAAACCCCTGGGAAACCCTATGCAGGGTTGCTATGAGTCCGAATGGACTAGAGGGCATTTAGCAGCAACAACAAATTAGGAAGCACAATAGGTATGATCCCACTATTACGAGTCACTGTTGCTTTTCTGCTTTATCTCAACTCATACACCTCATCAGCCAACCAGAAAACGTATGTTTCATGCACTAACCATGTGCCTTGTTTTTCACAATTAAAACTTGAAAAGAGAATAAGAGTATAAAAGTTGGTGACTACAAATATAGACAGTTCTTTTAGGACATTTTGTGACACAGGAGTACAAGGACACTGGGTGAGAGAACTGTGGTTAATAAAACATTAGTTAAATTGGGAGAAATTGTAGCATATTTGAGTAGTACAATACATGATCCAGTAGAGAGAGAAAGGTTTTGTAGAAAACAGAGAACTGGAGTGTATATTTGAATAGGTGACAAAAAATGGAATCTAACGTGTAAATAGAGAGTCTGCCTTTAGATAAGAGAATGAAAAGTAGGAGAGTATGAATATAAGCCCCAATAGGTGGAGCAATGTTGTTGTTCTCAAGTGCCGTCAACTCGGTTCTGTCTCATAGCAAACCTGTATAGGGTTTCCAAGGAGTGGCTGGTGAGTTTGAACCGCTGACCTTGAAGTCCAGTGCTTATCCTATAGTGCCACAGGCAGATGTTAAAGGACTTCTGATATTGACATATTCCTTATAACAGTAGGGAACAAGCTGAGAGTGAAGACACAGGACAATGTTTGAAGGCTGAGGTGTGAGATAATCATCTGGGTGAGTAAAAGAGTGTACGAAGCAGAGATTTACAGTGGGCATAATGGTGGGGGTTTTGTTTTGATTTTTAAAAGCCTAAATCATAAAAGACACAGACTCAGTGACGAATTAAACATAGCATCAAAATACATAAGGCAAAAATTCTCAGAATGTTGAGGAGAGCTATACACAAATCTATAATCCTAGCAGAAGATTTAAATATATCTCTATTAGTAACTGATAGAGCAAGTAGAAAAAAAATCAGAAAGGATGCAAACTGTGAGCAACATGATTAACAAGCATGGCCTAACGCACATATATACAACTACACTATGCACTTCGATCAAATAAATTTGTTCCAAGCATACAAGGAGACAAACTAAAATGCATTTGTTTCAAGCATAAACTAGGGACAAAATAAGTCCCTGCAAATTTCAAAGGAATTAAATTAAGTTGGAAACCACAAAATATCTAGAAAAACTTTATATATTGTAAAGCTAAAACACACATTTTAAAATTATTCTAAAGCTAAAGGAGAAATCATAAGAAAAAAAAAATCTAAAGTATTTCCATGAATTAAAACAACAAAAATTTGCTTATTGGTATTTGTGGTATGTTGTCAAAGCATTTAGAGCTATATAGCTCCTATCAAAGAAACCCTGAATAATAAATAGGCCAAGCGTTTGTTCTCAAAAGTTAGAAGAAAAACCAAATAAATACAAAGAAACTTTGTGGAAGAAATTAATAAAAATAAAAGTAGAAATCAGTGAATTATTAATAAAAACACACACACATAATCATAGAGGTAAGAAAAACCAAAGTGTTGATTCTCTCAAAAGATTAATAAAATGAATACACCAATTAAGAATTTGGTCAGAAAAAGAAAAATAAAGAGAAGACACAATAGCCAATGGAAGGATTAAAAACAGATACTCTAGATATTAACCACCCCCACACAAACTATTCATATTTTACCAATACATTTGAAAACTTACTAAGATAAAATTTAAACTATAATATATCAAAACTGAAGGAAGAACTGGAAAACCTGATTACCCTATAACCTTTAGAGAAATTGAATCAATTAAAATTCATACCAACAGCTTTATCAGCAAGTTCTTGCAGATATCAAAAAAGCAATCATTACATTTTGGAGCTAAAGTTTCCATAGAACAAAAAAAATGGGCATAACTTCCCAGCAATATTGTGAAACTCGCATAACTTCATATAAAAACCAAAGAAAGAAGTAGGGTCAAGATGATGAACAAGGCTGAAAGGCTGTGTGGACCCTCTACAGCAGACTGCGGAAAATCCAACGAGACAGATGCAAAAGACAGTTCTAAAACTCAAGTGGACTGAGTGCTTCCTGGGAGAGAGATCTGAGCAGACGCAGCAAAAGATGAGGTGACTGCTGAGCTGTGACCGCCAAGCAGACCTGCCTCAGCCATCCTGCACATTTGTGAGCGACTTCAGAGACAAGAAAATGTAACTCACGTTGCAGAAACCTACTTGTGACTTGCAGAGACAAAGATGCGATTTTTTTTTTCTTGTTCCCCACACTCCCCTGGTGACCAGAGGTGAGGAAGGCCTCCACCAGTATACACTCCCAGGGAAGCTTCCAATTTCCAGGCGGCGAGAGCCGCAGGGAGGTGAACGCCAAGGTTGTGAGCCCCACTAGAGTGAGCAGGAACTATCTGCAATAACCTTGCTCAGGTGGGCCCTGCTCCAAATCTGCACAGTCAGCCCTGGCCGGCCCTGGACTAGGTCTCACTAGAAGCAGTTGAATGAACATGTGGGGTAGAGAAAAAAAAGAAAAAAGAAAGACTGGTTATTTGTGCAGTCCTGACAGGTGAAATGGAACCATCTTGAACTTTCATGGGTGGCTGTGAAGACAAGAGGCCAGTAGATGGCACACAGGCATACTGCTTTTTGGTGGAGAGAAAGATGCTGCCGGTTTTTGCCGCCTTCTTTCATTACTATTTTATTTTTTTAATTGGTATTTGCTAGGTTTTTGGGTTTTTTTCTTCTTCTCTCGTGTGTTTTATCTTCTCGCTTCACCTGAAAGGAGACAGCAGCTGCAGCCATACAGCCCAGCCACAGCTGTACCCATTACAACCCCATCCATTGGCTTGAGTCATTACCAGCTGCTGTCCATGAATCAACAACAACAACTAACACCAGCTAAATCCACCCTGAACTGCCTGAACAGCAAACAAAAAACAGTGCATAAACTCATCTCCTGATCACACTCACCAGGAGGCAACTGGTGAGTGCCTAAGACTACACCAGCATGCGTTCATCAACTTAATACAAATACAACAACACTACAATCCCTTGAAAAGAGCAGACATTTTCTGTTCACATAACGAAACAAGACAAAGTAGCTCAAACAAATGACCAAGAGGCAAAGATAGAAAATGTTCTTGAAGAAAAAAAAGGCATTGGAACTATCTGAAATAGAATTCAGGAAAACGATATTTAGGTGTTTCTGAATAACTGACCAAAAGGTCAAGGAAAACAAGGACTAATTCAGAAAAGCACTACAGGAACAATGAAACAAAATAGAAAAAGGATAGGAGAAAATACAAAGCCTGCAAACCATAATCCAGAAGATTAATACTAAGATATCAGAAATGAACAATACACTTAAAGGGCAAAAGAGGTGATTTGAATCAACAGAAGCCAGAATTAGTGATCTTGAAGATAATCCTCTCAACACTAGGAAGCTAGAAGAATAATCGTAAAAGAAAGAATGAAAAAAAATCTAAAAAGTCTAAAATTCATGTGGGACAACATGGAGAGGAATAACCTATAGATGAGTCGAACTTCAGAAGAAACAAAGAAAAGTTAGTTGAAGAGTTGCTTGAAAAACAAAAACAAAACCCCATAACATCATAAAACCTCAGAATATAAGTATTCAAGAATCTGAACAAACCATAAATAGGATAGACTCCAAAAGAAAATCACCAAGATCTATCATAATCAAACTCTCCAAAATCAAAGACAAGAAAAGAATCCTGAAAGCAGTCAGGAAAAATAAAATGTTACCTACAAAGGAAAACCAGTAAGATTAAGCTCTGATTTCTCAGCAGAAACAATGCAGTCAAGCAGGCAATAGGAACACACACACAAAATTAAGAAAGAAAAAAGTTGCCAACCAAGAATACTTATTTTTAAACCATTAATTTTTAAACCTTTATTCTGCTTTAACAAATTACTGCCTCTTGGTCTATGTACAAGTTCCTCATGAGTATAACCATGTGTTCTGGCATACCCATTCTTCACAATGTTATCCATGATTCCTGCAGTTGAGAGTCTTTACAAAGTCAATTAAGAACTAGTAAACATCTTTCTCCACCACTCATCTGTCAGTTTGTCATACTGTGGTGACTTGAATGTTGCTGTGATGCTAGAAACTCTGCCACAGATATTTTCAATACCAGTAGGGTCACCCATGTTGGACAGATTTCAGCAGAACTTCCAGACTAAGACAGACTAGGAGAAAGGAAAGATGGAATATTCTAAATGGTTAGCCACTGAAAACCTTATGAGCAGCAGCAGACCAGTTAGATAGAGTGCCAGAAAATGAAAACATCATGAACAGCAGTGGAACATTGTCACATATAGTGCCGTAGATGAACTCCTCAGGTTGGAAGGCATTTAAAATACCCCTGGGGAAGAGCTGTCTTCTCAAGATAGAGATGACCATAATGAAGTAAATGAAGTAAAGCTTTGGGACCTTCATTTGCTGAGGGGGTATAACTCAAAATGAGGAGAAACAGCTTCACATGCAAACATCCACTAACTATCAGAACATGGTATGTATGAAGTATGAATCTAGGAAAATTGGAAGTTGTCAAAATTGAAATGGAATGCATGAAGATTGATATCCTAGGCATTAGTGAGCTAAAATGGACTGGCATTGGCCATTTTGAAAAAAAAAAAAAAAATCATACGGATTACTATGCCATGAACATCAACTTGAAAAGGAATGACATCATATTCATCATCAAAAAGAACATCTCAAGATCTATATGAAAGTATAATGCTGTCTGTTATACGATAATATGCATATGTCTACAAGGAAAACCAATTAATACCACTACTGTTCAAATTTACATACTAACTGCTAAAGTCAGTGATGATAAAACTGAAGAATTCTACTAACTTTATCACTCTAAAATTGATCACGTATGCAATGAAGATGTATTAATAATTATTAGTGATTGGAATGCAAAAGCTGGAAACAGAAGGATCAGAGATTAAAAGTACGGCCTTGGTGACAGAAATTATGCTGGAAATAGCATGTGAGAATTTTGCAAGAACAAAGATTTTTTCATTGCAAATACCTTTTTAAAACACATGGACCTCACTAGATGGAATACACAGAAATCAAGTTGACTATAAAACGAGAACAGAATTCCTCACCACTGGACCAATAAACAACATTCTTATCAACGGAGAAAAGATTGAAGTTGTCAAGGACTTCATTCTTCTTGGATCAACTATCAACACACACGGAAGCATCAGTCAAGAAATCAAACGACGTATTGCATTAGGCAAATCTGCTGCACAAGACCTTTTTAAAGTGTTGAAGAGCAAAGATGTCAGCTTGAGGACTAAAGTGCACCTGATCCAAGCCATGGTATTTTCAACCACCTCATGTGCATGCGAAAGCTGGACAGTGAATAAGGAAGACGTAGAAGAATTGATGATTTTGAGTTATGGTGTTGGAGTCGAATATTGAAAATGCCATGGGCTGCCAAAAGAACCAATAGATCTATTTTGGAAGAAGTGCAGCCAGAGTGCTCTTTGGAGGCCAAGATGGCCAAACTTCGTCTATCATACTTTGGACATATTGTCAGGAGGTAGCAGTCAATGCAGAAGGATATCATGTTTGGTAAGGTGGCGGGTCAGAGAAAAAGAGGGAGACCCCCCAACGAGATGGATTGGCCAAGTGGCAGCATCGATTGACTCAAGCGTGGCAACAGTAATAAGGTTAGCCCAGGATTGGGCAGTGTTTCGTTCTGCTGTGCATACTGTCTCTATGAGTCAGTACCGACTCAATGGCACCTAACAACAACAACAACAACAACATTTGTGAGAAGAGATGGTGGAGAAGCTCAATAGCATCATCCAAAACAAAGGTGGGGCAGACTTAAAAAACAGACCATGAATTGCTCATATGTAAGTTCAGGATGATGTTAAAGAAAATAAAAACAAGTCCACAAGAGTCAAAATATGACCTTGAATATATCCCACATGAATTTAGAGACCATCTCAAGAACATGTTTGATGGATCAAATACTAATGACCTAAGACCAGAAGAGTTGCGGGATGACATCAAGAGCATTACACAAATTGATCTGGAGATGAGAGAGAGAAGAGGAAGGGCTGCTTGGTCCAAAGTGTGGTGAGACCTGGGGACACCTGAGCCCATGAACAAAGACATAGCCACAGAGGGCTAGAGCTGAGAGTAAAGCATCCAGCTGATATGAAGTGAGGGAAGACACACAAAAACTCCCAAACTTGCAGATAGTGCCCATTTGACCTAGCCTCAATGGCTTGATAATCAGAACTTGACTAGAGGAAGATTAAAAACAACAACAACAACAACAAAAAACAATTTTTGACAAAGGAAACGAGGGTAAATTGCTACAATTTGATGAAGTAGACCTATACTTATGGAGGTAGTAGCTCTAAATACCAACAGAGAGGGATGGAGTCTTCACATCAAGTATCGATGCTATCTATCTCCTCTGTACACAGGGCACATAGGGATGGGCAACTTAGGTACTGGCTTCCTAAAATGAGAGGGCGATACAGGCATGAAGTGACTGGCTTACAAGCTTTCAAAGGGAGTTTAGTTTAAGAGTGTGTGGGGGAAGATATAGTACCCACTGAACAGTTTTCATCTTGTCTAGATGCATCTGGTAAAAAGAGATGGGGATAAGGTTCTTATGATTCAATAGTGAATAATTATTATCATGACTAATTGCGACTGTCACAATTGTAAAGATAGAAGTTTTGTAACAAAGATGGGGGAGTAGTTAATTTTACAGTCCAGAAACAGAGAACCCTAGGAGAAGAGCACAAGCGAAATGCAAGACCTTATCCAGAGAAGCAGCGACACCAGAGATAGAGGCAGAGATGGGGACATGGAGAGAGGGAGCAGCTGAGGACTCTAGATTCATGGAAAGAGAGGGACTGAGAACTGGTGGCCAGGAGGCAGACTTGCAGAATGTGCCCTTTGGTGGTGTAAATTATTATATATGCCTGAGTATTAAAAAAAAAAAAAGAGCTAAAGTGAATAGAGAGAAATATGTTAACTGATGGTACATGGAGGGGATTATAATCATTGTAATGAAACAAGGTGTATGATTTGTTGGATGTAAAACTGATGATCTGCCCTGTAAACTTTCACTCAACTCACAATAAAAACTTAAAAAAAAAAAAAAAATAGAAGAAGAGGGGAAGAAAGAAAAAAGACAAAATGGATGTCAGAAGAGACTCAGAAATTTGTTCTTGAGCATAGAGAAGCTAAAGTGAATGGAAAAATTAGGAAATAGTGAACAGGAAATTTCAAAGGGCAGCTTGAGAAGACAAAGTCAAGCATTATAAATGAAATGTGAAAAGACCTGGATATCAAAAACCAAAAGGGAAGAACATGCTCAATATTTCTCAAGCTGAAACAACTGAAGAAAAAATTCAAGCCTAGACTTGCAATATTGAAAGATTTTATGGGAAAAATATTGAATGACGCAGAAAGCATCAAAAGAAGATGGAAGGAATACAAAGATACAGTATACCAAAAATAAATGGTCGATGTTCAACCGTTTCAAGTAGTAGCATATGATTAAAAACCAATGGTACTGAAGGAAGAAATCCAAGGTGCACTGAAGGCATTGGCAAAAAACAAGGCTCTAGGTACTTATGGAATACAGATTGTTCAACAAATAGATGAAGCACTGACTTGCTCACTCATCCATGCCAAGAAATTTGGAAGATAGCTACCTGGCCAAGTATAAGAGATCCATATTTGTGTCCATTCCAAAGAGAGGTGATCCAATGGAATTAGAAAATCATTGAAAAATATCATTAATATTACATGAAAGCAAAATTTTGCTGAAGATAATTTAAAAAATTATTGCAACAGTACATCATCAGGGAACTGACAGAAATTCAGGCCAGATTCAGAAGAGGACATGGAACGAGGGATATCATTGCACTTTTGTCTTCTCTGGCTGCCCTCTGACATATAGTTTCAACTGTTTTATTTAATCATTTCTTCTGTTTATTTCATCTACTTTATGTTCAACACATACAGTTGCCATCAAAAGCAAGGAGATACTGCAAACTTCAGCATCAATAATCCTGAGACCAAGAGAACTAGATGGCCCCTATCACTGGAGACCATCCTGATAGAGTTCTGGATAGAGTGGGAGGAAAATGTGTGTGTGTGGGGGGGGAAAAACCTCAAACTCATTAAAAAGACCAGAATTATTGACTAGACAGAAACTGGTAGAAGCCCCAAAACTGTGCACCCTTAGTCACCCTGCAAGCCTGGGACCAAACTCACCCTCATGGTTCAAGTTTCAGTCTAAAAACAGGTTTATAAGGTGAACAGTAACATGCACTGCTTAGAACAATCAACTATTTGAGATCAAAAGGGCAACATTTGCCCAGGGACAAAGCTCAGAAGGCAGGAAAGGAGGATGAATGGAACAAATGCAGTTAACAAGTGGGAAGAGTGTTAATACACTGTGGGAATGCAAGCAATGCCATGAAACGACATGTGCATGGACTGCTGAATGGAAAACCAATTTGATCTGTAAATCTTCATCAAATCACAATTTTGTAAGCAGGCAAAATACTTGAATAGACATTTCTCCAAAGAAGATATAACAGTGATTAACAAATACATTAAAAGGTGCAGAACATCATCAGTTACTTATGAAATACAAATAAAAACTACAATGAATACAACTTCATAACCAATAGGATGGCTATAAAATAAAAACAAACTAATGTTGGCAGGATGTGGAGAAATTGGAACTTACATATATTACAAGTGAAAACAAAATGTTTGAGTCTCTGAGGAAAACATTTGATAGTTCCTCCATAAGGTAAACATGGACATGTGTGCTAAATGCCACTGAGTCAGGTCCAACTCAGAGCAACACTGGATAGGATTTCTGAGGAACAACTGGTGAGTTTTAACTGCTGACCTTGCAATTCAAACTGACCTTGAGGATCACTGTGTATCCTACATTGCCACATGATCCAGAAATTCCATTTCTAGACATTGAAAACATGTTCTTTAGAAAACTGTATAGAAAACAAGTGTTTTTGTTAAAAAAAAAAAAATTGTGCATGATTATTCACAGGACCACTATTCACAATAGCCAAAAGGTAGAGCCAGCCTAAATGTTTACCAATTGATATGTGAATTATTTAATGACTCTTCTAGCCATAGTTTGTAATTCCCATCAAACAACATTTTTGCCCTGTTTGGTCTGGGTAATAGAAGATGGGCGACAAACTAGTACTCACTCGACCTAGCTTCAATGGCTTGATGATCAGAATTCTACTAGAGGAAGATTAAAAAGAAAAATTAATAAAGGAAACAAGTGTAAATTGCTACAATTTGATGAACTTGACCATTACTCATGGAGGTAGTAACTCTAAATACTAAGAGAGGGAAGGAGTCTTCACATCAAGGATCAATCCTATCCCCTCTGTATACAGGGCTGATAGGGATGGGCAACTTAGACTTTGGCTACCTAAAATGAGGGGGTGATAAAGGCATGACATGACTGGTTTATAAGTTTTCAAGAAGGAATTTAGTTTCAGAGTGTGTGGGGGAAGGTAGAGTCCCCACTGAATAGTTTTCATCTTGTCTAGATGGGTCTTGTAAAAAGAGATGGGGATAAGAGTCTTAGGATTCAATAGTAATTATTATCATGACTAATTGCGACTGTCCCAACTGTAAAGGTAGAAGTTTTGTAATGTAAAGGGAGGAGTAATTAATCTTACAGTCCAGGAACAGAGGACCCTAGGACCATCAAGGGAGAAGAGCACGAGCAGAATGTGGGACCCTATCCAAAGAAGCAGCGACACCAGAGATGGAGGCAGAGATGAGGACATGGAGAAATAAAGCAGCTTAGGACTCTCTAGACTCCTGCAAAGAGAAAGGATGTGTGCTGGTGGCCAGGAGGCAGGCTTGCAGAATGTGCCCTTTGGTTGCATAAATAATAATATAATCCTGAGTGTTTTTGTGTACATAAAACAAAAAAACAAAAAAACCAGAGGGAATAGAAGCAAACACTGTTGAATGAAGATGTATGGAGGATATTGTAATCACTGCAATGAAATGATGAGTGTAAAACTGATGTTCTCCCATGTAAACTATCGCTTAAGTTACAATAAAAACTAAAAAAAAAAAAGAGAGAGAGAGAAGATTGGTGAAGATACTGATCTAGGATGACATAATTCAGCTGTGTATGGATGCTAACAGAGTGCATTGTAATTGTAAAAAATTGAAATTCTAGCATGGGTATAAAATGAGCCATCTCAGAAGCAGAAATGAGGATCTCACTACCATCAAGAAGAAAGAGACAGGAATGGAACAAGTCCTTTGGACCCCAAGATCCCTGTCTATTGAACCTCCTCAATCCAGGAACAGAAAGTTGTGTCACTGGAGAAGTGGCAAATGAGCAGCAGCAGCAGAGCCAAGAACCAGAGCACAAGACAGAGCAGTGGCCTTCCCAGCCCACAAATAAGGTAAAGCTGAGTGACTTTGAACAGAAAGCCTGTTTGCAGAGTGGGTTACCTCCAGGTACGTAAGTGGGGAGCTAAGTTTGCTAACCCAGAGAGCTATAGCTCAGCCTTCAGGCTGAGGCTTATGGTGGAGTGCTATGTCCTGTGGGCATTTATCAATCGATGATTGGAACAGCTGTGCCCCCACTTGTAACCTGTTAACTTCTCTAGTAAACCTCTTAACTCTAAGTATGGCGCCTGAGTTCTGTGTGGTCACTGTTACAGATTATCAAAACCAAATGAGGAGTAGAGAGGGCTGTGGGAGGAAAGGCTGGTGTTACATACTGTTGCATGAATTAACGAACTGCTTACAATGGAATATTTACTCAATCATAACAAATGACGCTACAACATCTAACAAATGACGCTACAACATAAATGAACCAAAAAATTTATTCTAAGTGAAAAAAATCCAGAAACAAAAAGCTACATATTATATGATTCTAACATAAAATATCCATATAGGTAAATTCATACATACAGAAGGCACAAGATCTATGGAAAGAACAGAACAGGGAAAGACTTTTTAGTCGATAGTTTAAGGGGAGTGATTAAAATGTTTTGAAACTCAATAGCGGTGGTTGCTGCCCAATACTGTGAATGTGCATAATGCCACTGAATTGTACATTTGTTGTTAGATGTTGTTAAGTCAGTTCCAAGTCATAGCAACCTTATGTCCAGCAGAATGAAACACTGCCTACTGCATCTTCTTCCCAATTGCTGTTATGTTTGAATACAATGTTACAACCCCTGTAATAATCCATCTCATTGCGGGTCTTCCTTGTTTACACTTATCCTCTACTTTACCAAGCATGATATCCTTCTCCAGAGACTGACTCCTCCTGATAACATGTCCAAAGTACTTAATTCTTACCCATTCTCTCTCATAAAGAGCATTCTAGTTGTTGTCAAATGCCGTCCAGTCTGTTCCGACTTACAATAACCCTGTTTAGAATTTCTGAGGCTGTAAATCACGGCATAACAGAAAACCTTTCTTTCTTCCACAGAGTGGCTAGTGGGATCAAACTGCAGACCTTGTGGTTCGCAGTCCAGTGCTTATCCTACAGAGCTACCATGCTCCTGGGTGGACTGAAACCAAGATATGTTTTGTCATTATTTTCAATAACTTCATATGCATGTGAAAGCTGGACAGTAAATAAGGAAGACCATAGAAGAATTGATGCTTTTGA
>NW_006408866.1:2455106-2457468 GCF_000296735.1 Chrysochloris asiatica | reverse complement strand
TCTGTTGTGCATAGGGTTGCTATGAGTTGGTACCGACTCGATGGCACTTTAACAACAACAAAATCATTTCACAAGCATTTTTAGTTAGAATGTAAACAGAGCTATCTATGAGGTGGTAAATAAAGTTTAGAAGGAGCTCTCAAATATAATCGTCTTTTAGTTAATATTTTCTCAGTTACTGAGAATGTTTCACAGCAGAAGTCTTAGACTCACCTTTATTGAAGAATGTGCTAACCATAAAGCTGAAGAATATTGATGCAATGGCAAAACACAGCAAAAAGACAAAGATGAGAGATGGGTCACTTTTTTGGAGAACTGGAGCAGGATGAATCTAGCAAAATAACCAAGAAGCCAGTTTAATCCTACTCTAAGCCATGACACCAAAACAGAGAGACAGTGAGACACCCTTAAATATACTGAAAGGAGTCCAAGCAGCATAGCGAGTTACACGTTAAACTGCCAACCGCAAGGTCAGCAGTTCAAGTCTACCAGGCATTCTGCGGGAGAAAGATGAGGCTTTTTGCTCCCATTAAGATTTTCAGCCTCAGAAACCCTATACAGAGTCGCCGTGAGTCAGAACCGACTCAGTCAGTGGTACACAACCAGCCAGCAAGACTGGTGGCACTTTTGAGATCTAAACGTGATGGCAAGTGTCATCAGTATCACTGTGAGGACGCGGCCCTGGAGAGTTATATAAAAAATTCAATTCTTATAGAACTTCACCCATTTGAATTTAAAGTTTTGTTTGCTAAGCATAAGCAACTTCCAAATTTCCTCATTTTCATTCACCTAGCAACCTGAGCCCCATCCAGCCCATAGCTTGTTTGTTTTCTTCTCAAAATGTAGCTTCAACCTGCTGCAGTGAAACAGACACTTGCCTTGATGAAGAATATTAAGCACAGGAACAAGATGGTAATTAAATACAAAATGATGAATGTGATGAAATAGGCAGCCCACAGCATCCAATTACTGAGTCCTATCATGAGCTGGTATTCCTGTGGGGAAGTTAACACAAAACAAATACAATGTAAAATGGTACAAATTACATAAAGTATGTTAGAATTTCAAAATATCCAAAAAAATAACTATCTAATTTAATTTCCACACCAACCAAAATGACTTAAATAATTAACATTTTCATTTTAAAGAGGAAGAAAACCAGGCTTAGAATGTCAAGTAACTTGATTAAAACTATTTAGCAAGAGAATGCCAGTATTGTGATTAGAATTCAGATCTTAAGAACCCAGAGATGATTCCTCCAATACTTTTTCTGATGTTGTTTAGATATGAAAAATAAAAGGACATTGTTGTTGTTACTGTCTTTTAGTGGGTTCCAACTCACAGTGACCGGTGACCCTCTATAGGGTTTCTGAGATGGTATTATCTTTGCAGAAGCAGACAATTTCATCTTTCTCCCCTGACGCAGCCGGTGAGCTCAAACTATTGACCTTGTGGTTTGCAGTCCAGTGCTTATCTTACAGAGCCACTACAGTCCCCAAATAAAAGAGTTGTTGTTGTTAAGGGCTGTCGAGCCGGTCCCAACCCATAGTGTCCCTGAATAAGGTTTTCAGAGAGCAGTTGGTGAGCTTGAACCACCGACCTTGTGGTTCAAATGACTTTGCAGTCCAGCACATTAGCCCACAGTGTGATGCCAGGACTAATATCCCTTTTGATTATGTCCTTGCCATGAGGTACTCAAGGACTATGTTGCTATTGTTAAGTGCCATCTAGCTGATTTCTAACTCACGTTGTTGTTGTTATGTGCCGTCGAGTCAGCTCTGACTCATAGTGACCCTGCACAGGGTTTCTGAGGCTGTAAATCTGTACAGAAGCAGAAAGCCTCATCTTTCTACCGCAGAACAGCTGGTAGTTTTGAACTGCTGCCCTTGAGGTTCGCAGCCCAATTCGTAACCACTACGCTACCAGAGCTCCTTTCCTAACTCATAGTGGCCCTGTATAGGGTTTCCAAGGAGTGGCTGGTGGGTTTGTCCAGCTGCAGACCTTGTCCAGCACTTATCCTACAGCACCACACAAGGATTATAAATGTATTTTAACTCAGTGATAAATTAGAAGCAAACACTAATGCCAGAATGAAAGGGAAATAAAAGGCTCACAGAGTTTTTGCATTATATTTATGAACTGTAAATATTCTAAGTAGCTGTTTATGGACATGTGTGACATTTCAAGTTTTAACAAAAGAACAACAAAAGGGTTTAGCTACAATAAAGGAGCTCTGGTAGCACAGTGGTTACTAATTGCGCTGTTAATCTCATGGTCAGCAGTTTGAAACTACCAGCTGTTCGGCAGGAGAAAGATGAGGTTTTCTGCTCCCGTAAAGATTTACAGCCTTGGAAACCCTGTA
>NW_006408866.1:2447747-2454121 GCF_000296735.1 Chrysochloris asiatica | reverse complement strand
AAAAAATGGATGGAGATCTACTTTATTGTACACTGGGAACAAAAATATAGAGAATTAGAGGTTGTTGGCTTTTTGTTTCTTTAAGTTCCCTAGAGATCAGTCCTATAATTGATCTTTTATTTAACAAAAAATCCAGATGGCAGAATATATTACAAAAATGTAAGACTTACATGCAAAACTACAAAACACTGTTGAAAGAAAAGAAGATCTAAACGAATGAAAAGATATTCTATGAACATGGGTCAGAAGATTTACTAATGTTAAGATGGCAATACTCCACAAACTGGTTTACAAATCCAACCCCATCCCTATCAAAATCCCTACCTGTTATTTTACAGAAATTGAAGTTTCTAAAATTCATAAAGAAAAGATTACTGGTAAATACAATTTAACAATGTTGGTACAGAAATATATAAAAAGTCTGAAGGTTTTTGGTAAATGATACCATCAGTGAAAGAAAAAACTAGTACAATGTTTAGTGTGTACTTATTATATAATAGAATAACACAGCCTTGATATAAAAGCCTAACAAGGGTATTATAAGAAATGATAATTACAGGCTAATTTTTCATATTAACAAATATTATAAACATTGTAAACCAAATATGGACAAATACTATCAGTGATGTATGTTGAGTTTCTTCTTCTTAAACAGCATTAAAAAAAAAAAAAAATCATTTCCACACAAACAGAAGCTGAGAGAGTTCAAGTCCACCAGATAGGCACTACCAAAACTATTAATAGGAGTCTTTCAGAGAGGGAAGATACTAGAAAGGTATTCAAAACCTTTAAGGAAGATCTCCAGCAATGACAATAACATAGAAAAGTATAAAGACTTGTCATAAGGTATGCATGCTTGATCATTTTAATTATTTTGTTCTTTATGCTTTATAGTGACAAATGCATTTTTTAAAGGATAAAATTAGATTCAAGGGCACATGAAATATAAAGATGCAATTGGTGACAATAACAGAACAGTTGGGAAGGAAGAGAGATAGTGGACGTATAGAATTTCTTGTACATTACTGAAATCAATTAAATAGGTATTAACTTCCACGAGATGGTATAAGGACGCCTGATATTGTTGCTGTTGTTAAGTGCCATGGAGTTGGTTCTAACTCATAGTGACCCAGTGGTTCAAACCGACCTTATGGTTCAAACGGACCTTGCTGTCCTGTGCTTATCCTACAGTGCCACACCAAGACTCTAGGAGCTCTGATAGTATAGTGGATTAGAAGCTGGGCTGTTAATTGCAGGACCAGTAGTTTGAATCTACAGGCTTTCTGCTCCTGTAAACATTCACGGTCTCGGAAACCCTATGCAGGGTTTGAGAAGGAAACACCTCAGAGGCACACAACCACCACCACCATCAGGATGTTATAAGTACAAGACATCAAACATAATATTCAAAGTAACCACCAACACAATATCTAAAAAATGTACACAAAGGAAAGGAGAAGGGAACCAAATGGCTCACTGAAAAAACAAGCAAACAAACATAAAAGCTGGTACTATTAGAGGGTATACACAAAGGAGGCTTAAGATATGCTAAAAGCAACAAAAAACAACTAACAAAATGGCAGAAGTAAGTTCTTTCTTATCGGTACTAATAAAGAATGCAAATGGACTAAATGCTCAAATCAAAAGCAGAAAGTGGCAAAATGGAGTGAAAAAAGCAAGCTTTCCAAACCTAATAAGCCTATAGTAAACTTAAAGGTTGTTGTTGTTGTTGTTAAGTGCCATCGAGTCAGTTCCGACCCATAGCGACCCTGTACAGGGTTTCCGAGGGTGTAAATCTTTACGGGAGTAGGAAGCCTCATCTTTCTCCCACGGAGCAGCTGGTAGTTTCGAACCTCTGACCTTAAGGTTTGCAGCCCGATTCGTAACCACTACGCTAAACTTAAAGGTAGTATGTTGAATATTTTCTTTCTGAGATCAGAAATGATAAAAGGATGTCTATTATAAACATTTCAATTTTATGTTGCACAAAAGACAGTATCGTTGTTGTTGTTGTTGGGTGCTGTGGAGTGGATTCTGACTCACATAGACCCTGTATAGAGTTTCCGAGTCTGTAAACCTTTAATGGATCAGAAAGCTTCATCTTTCTTCCTAGGAGCAACTTGTGGGTTTGAAGTGCCAACCCTGTGGTTAGCAGCCCAGTGCATATTCTACAGTGCCACAATATAGGTAGTGTAAAAAAAGGTAAGGAAAAGGTAAAACGATTGAAATAAAACTGTCATTGTTTACATATAAGAGTTCCTGGATGGAATGAAAACATTTGTGCTTGACTAGTAATAAAAAAGCTGGAGTCCTGGCGTGGTGCTGTTGATTAATGCATTGGACTGCAAGGTTGGTTTGAACTGCAAGGTCAGCGGTTCAAGCTAACCAGTCACTCCTTGGAAACCCTAAACACGGTTGCTATGAGTCGGAACCAACTCAGTGGCACTTCACAACACATATCTAGGTTAGGGAGTGTGGTGGCTCGATACAGTAAGCACTGGAGTGTGAACCACAAGGTCTGTGATTCAAGCCCACCATCAACAAGGCTATGGCAGCTCTGAAATTTAATGTGAGCAAGTTAACTCTATGTTCACCAGTCATAAACACAAGAGACATAAACTTCATAATATGCCATTTATTTTTGCTAAAAGGAAGGAATTTGCTGGGTTTAAACAATACAGAGAACAGAACAGAAAAGAAAAAAAAAAAATAGGTGTGAACCAAATCTTAGAAAATTTATCTCCTTAAATGGAGTTGATTCAACATGCCAAAAAGAGTTCCTACATTTATATCCATCCATGTTATAGGACAATTACCTGAAAACAATATACAAGACAGAAGAAAGTGAGGGAGCTAATAGATAGATGACAGACGAGACTCCTGAGTGAGAAGAGCTAGGTGGCTAAGACATAATGTCAGCCTGGTGTGGCGAGTGGAGTGGTCACTCACTCATAAAGGAAGGAAGCAGATGACACGAGTCATGAGTGCACAAAAGAGGGATCACTGAGCACTCACTGTGTGCTGGACACTGCCCGAAGCACTCTTCACGTAGACCTCATTCATACCTCACAATGGTAGGTCTGGAGCTAAAGTTTTCACGCATCTCATTTCCTATCCTGACAGTTCTGCAATGGGCTCAAGCTGAGCTGAGCAATTGTGAGGATGCTGAAGGACAGGGCAGTGTTTTGTTCTTTTATATGTACCGTTGCTATGAGTGGGAACCAACTCTATGGCACCTAACAACAACGCTGCAAGTTAGGTATTACTAAACTCAATTTATACCTGAGCTAGAAGAGTTACACAACATCTTAGAGAATTAATAAGTAATAGAGCCAAGATTCAAACCTATGGTTTACCAGAGTCCCTGAAACAAAGTAAGTACTTATTAAATAATATATAAGTAAATAATCACTGAATGAATCATTGACTGCGTGGACGAATGATTGCATTTTGAACAACAAAGCCTCTGGTCTTAATACAACATTCTCTTGATCAGGAATTGATAGATGAAAAGAGGCCATTTTGAAGAAAAAATTTCAGAGATCAGAAATTGGTAAAAACAAAACAAAACAAAAACCATAGATTTATAGAATCTAGGAAATGAGTTGTATTTTAAATTTATCTAAATGCAAGTCCAAGAACCATTTGATTATTCTTCATAGCTCCCCTAATTCCAAGGAGGTGTTTTGAGCATTTGGCATTTAACTTCAACCTGCAATATTCTTGTGGAAAAAAACAAAACTAAACTAAACACCAAACCAACACTTTTGATAAAAACATAAAATCTTATAAAATTGCCAAGAGATTTAAGTGTTCACTACTTGGCTGCTACTGAAATTGTGCTGAATGTGCAGAGATAATCTAATCTGCCATCGAAATTTGTCCACAGACTCTACATTTTCTACAGAAGCAATTATCTATCATCAGAAAAATGGAGTTACCTTCAATCTGTTTTCTTTTTCCCACACAATGGATTGAATGAGGGTAAAATGATTCATAGAGAACATAAACAGGATTACTAAAGGGATGAAGAAACTAGAATATTTAAAGAACATGTCATCCCGGTACTCTGGGTATGGAAATCGCTGAATTAAAACGTCGATATCATCTAATAGATTTTTTGCCGCAACGTTGTTATGATAGAACATGATGGCCTTGTCCACGGAATGCTGCAAGAGGAGGAACCCTTCGGTGATGTACCCTAAATGAGAAAACACATTGTTAAGTACAACAGACCAATAATAGCACAAAAAGAAAAATATCAAACATACCAAGGACAAATAATAAAGCCTACAGCGATACCAAGCCAATTTTCAGAGCACAAAGCTATGAAACACTTCAGTAATGAGTATTTTCTAAAAGGAACTGACTTCTCAGAAGTTAGCTACTGTGTGAAACTACAGAGCTGCTTTCTTCAATTTCAATCAACTGAAATGAAGCAGAATTGAATTAATTATTTGAAAGAGAAAGCTCATGAAAGCAATGATAAATGGACAGTTATATGAGCTGATGGCCACTAGGCAGTACCACTTAATGTGTGGTCCTTGGAGCTGTACCAGTGTGCAAAAATTGCTTACTGTCTTATCATCTGTGTGTTGAAATCCAGAGTAAGCATTTAAAAACTTTAGAAACTTGGCATTGCCATGACACTCTTCATTGATTTTTACATGTTCTTTATATATTGTTGTTGTTGTTAAGTACCGTGGAGTCGATTCCGACTCATAGTGACCCTGCACATGGTTTCTGAGGCTGTAAATCTTTATGGGAGCAGAACGCCTCATCTTCTCCCACGGAACAGATGGTACCAGAGCGCCTTCCTTATAATACATTATGTATTATGAATTCAAATCTTGTGTCAGATATACATATTATACATATTTTCTGCCATGTAAATTTTGCCTTATTCTTTAAAAGCACTTTTCATATGTTGTTGTTGTTGTTAAGTGTCATCGAGTCAGTTCCAACCCATAACTACCCAGTATAGGGTTTCCGAGGAGCAGCTGGTGAGTTTGAACTGCCGACCCGGAAGTTCAAATGACTTTGAAGTATTTAATTTTCATAAAGACTACCAACTTTATTGCCTTTTTTTGCCCTTATAATAAATGTCTTTGTGTCCTAGTGAATCATTGCCTAACTCAAATTCTTAAACATTTTGTTCTAAGATCTTTATGATTTTAACTTTTACCTTTAGATTTATCATCATATTAGTTTTTCTGTAGGGTGTGAGATAATGATCAATATTAATTTTTCCATATGGATACCAACTTGCTCCAGCACTATTTAGTGAAAACATTTTCCTTTTTCCCATGAATTATATTGACACTTTCATGGAAAAATCAAGTAACTGTATATCAATGGCTCTATTTCCAACAGCCCATTCTTTCCATTGGTCTATTTGTTCATGCTTACAACAATGTGACAATGTCTTAATTACTGTTGCTTTATATGAGGGTGAGTCAGAAATTATCTGCACTCTGGTGGTAGAATTTATTTTAATCAACTTCTAAAGAAGACAACTATATCATTTTTCGACACAATCTCCTTGCTTTTCAATACACTATGTGCATCTGTTAGTATGCTTTCATATTCCCTTATTAAAAAAATGTTTTAGGCTGAGCTTTGAGTCACAAATGCACCACTGTCTTCACGTCTTCATCAGAGGGGAATCTTTGCCCTCAAAGGGCTGCTTTCAGGGGACAAACAGGTGAAAGCATTAGTTTGGGTAGGTTTCCACACTAGCTGCTACTTCCTCAGCCTAGCCAGCAACATGAGGGAGTTTCTTTAGGAGCCTCCCAAGTCTTTCCTGTGGAGTCCTGGTGTGGCGCTGTGGGTTAATGCTGCAGACTGCAAAGCCCTTTGATAATGCAAGGTTGGCGGTTCAAGTTCACCAGCTGCTCCTCGGAAACCCTACACAGGGTTGCTATGGGTCGGAACCAACTCGATGGCACTTAACAACAACAATAACAAATCTTTCCTGTGGGGACCAGGCAGGTTTCCCTAGACCAAAAAGTCTGTAAGAGGTTGTAAAATCCCCCTCTATGCGCAGCTTCCAGAGGTTTTACAAAGTGTTGGGCAACTTTTGTAAAATTTCTGGTTTAATCCTATTATCAGTTTTAGAGTCCTGAGGTGGCCCTGTGGGATAAAGCAGTGGAACACAAGGTTGGTTTGAACCACAAGGTCAGTGGTTCAAGCTCACCAGTTGCTCCTTGGAAACCCTATACAGGTTCACTATGAGTAAGGATCGACTGGACAGCATTTAACTTAAAAGTGACTGGCTTACAAGTTTTCAAGAGGGGGTTTCGTTTCAGAGTGTGTAGAGGAAGGTAGAATCCCCACTGAATAGTTTTCATCTTGTCTAGAAAGGAGCTCTGGTA
>NW_006408866.1:2445316-2447082 GCF_000296735.1 Chrysochloris asiatica | reverse complement strand
ATGAGTCTAAAACTGATATTCTCCCATGTAAATTATCACTCAATTAAAAAATTATGTTAAATTTTCTTTTGCTGAATTATTAAATCAAGACAATCTGCATATTGGTGATAATAACAAAGACCCACATTAAAAACTATTTTGTGTAATAAATCTTAATGAAAGATTCCTATGTTGTTGTTAAGTGCTGTTGAGTCAGTTCTGACCTACAGGGACCCTGTAAAGAGTTTTTAAGGAGTGGCTGGTGAATTTGAACCACCGACCTTGAGGGCCAAATCAACCTTGCAGTCAAGTGCTTATCCTACAGCGCCACACCCAAATTCCTATAGTTATGTTAGAAACCATTCATCAACCCAGCAAAATGACAATTAACCCTGGTGTTCTGGTGTGGCTCCTTAGAAACGCCATATAGGGTTGTTATGAGTTGGAACTGACTCAATGGAATTGCACAACAACAATAATAAATCAGGCTATCAGTACTTGTAAATATGTATAATAGGTCACTAGAGTAAAAATTTTACAAGTAAATCTAAATCAAGTACAATATGGAGTGATGATGATCAGGAAAGGATAAAAGATTACACAAATACAGTGTTCAAATTTAGGTCAATTTTTGGACACTGAAAATTTAAATGAAAAAAATCACCACCACAGTAAGTTAAAAACAAACAGCTTTCATCACAAGGTTTAAGAAATGTAAGCATAAATATGTGATCGCTTACTAAACAACAGGGATATGAAAATAAGTATGTTTAAGGCTTTACTTACCAGGTTCTCCCCCAGTCTTGTCCAAAAAGTTTCTCGGTCTTAGAGAAGGAACTGTTGGAAAGAGATAAGCTGTTCTCCAGCTTTTATAATGAATATAACTTTCTACCACCACCTTCATCCTGTCGAAACTACTTAAACGAAGATAATATTTTACCTACCAAAAAAGCAAAAGGAAACAAACTAAATATAAATAAGTAAAAATCATAAATCGAAAACAAGATACAATTAAAGTGCAAATGGGAATTATGAAGTTTTTACATATAATTCTCTTACCTTAATCGGCAAGGGATCGTAGCTATTTCTGAAGTTGTGATCAAAAATAATAGCAGCCAGCATTCTTTCAGAGTTATTCTTATAGTCAACATACTCTTCAAAATCTCTTTCTGAAGAAAAACCTTGAACTGTAGAGAAAAATCTGAGTTGGTCACACAAAGGGTACAATCTCAGAAAGCACTCCTATCTGTAAGATGATCGACCACTTCCATGAATGAAAGGCCATCAATAAAAACGTCAAAATACTGTTATTCAAACAATGTCATAGCAAACTACCTACTGGATATTTGCAGTACACATCAATTTCAGGAGTCTACCACAAATTTGGAAGCCTGGTATGGTGCTGTGGGCTAATGAGCTGGACTGCAAAATAGGTTTAAGCCACAAGGTTGGTGGTTCAAGCTCACCTGCTGCTGGATGGAACTGACTCGGTAGGAGTTAACACAACAACACAGTTTAAAATAATCCTGGTTATAATAGCTGCATATTAAAAGTAATCACATGAAGGATGAGGAATGCTTCATACTGTTTTGAAATGTCGAGCA
Organism: Chrysochloris asiatica; assembly: GCF_000296735.1. NCBI lineage: Eukaryota > Metazoa > Chordata > Mammalia > Afrosoricida > Chrysochloridae > Chrysochloris > Chrysochloris asiatica. Next base: position 2,445,499 of record NW_006408866.1, on the reverse strand, counting down.
TGAAGGAGAATAAAAACAGAACAGATGTGTGCAATCTACTCAGTGTCCTGCAACATGGGAAAAGTGTCTCAATAAAAGATACTGAAAGTTGGGTTTTCAATATTTAAGGTGCTCCATCAACAAACTTGGAATCCTGGTGTGGCACTGTGGGTTAATGCGCCAGACTACAAAACCGTTTGAACC
>NW_006408866.1:2437543-2441071 GCF_000296735.1 Chrysochloris asiatica | reverse complement strand
AGGTCTTGTACAGCAGATTTACCTAATGCAATAAATATATCATTTGATTTCTTGACTGCTGTTTCCTTGAGTGCTGATAGTGGATCCAAGCAAAAGAAAGTCTTTAACAACTTCAATCTTTTCTCTGTTTTATCATGCTATTTATTGTTCAAGTAGAGAGGGTTTTTGTTTTCTTTACATTGAGGTGCAATCCATACTAACAGTTGTGGTGTTTGAACTTTATCAGTAAGTATTTTAAGTTCTCTTTGCTTCCAACAAGGAAGGTTGCATCATCTGCACATCTCAGGTTGTTAATGAGCCTTCCTCCAATCCTGATGCCACATTCTTCTTCATATAATCCAGCTTCTCAGATTATATGCTCAGCATACAGGTTGAATAACTATGGTGAAAACATACAACCCTGGCACACACCGTTTCTAATTTTAAACCATTCAGTGTCCCCTTGGTCTGTTCCAAAGACTGCCTCCTGGTCTATGTACAGTGTCCTCATGAGCACAATGAAGTGTTCTGAAATACTTATTATCAGTAACGTTGTCCATAGCTTGTCATCATCCACACAGTCAAAAGCCTTTGCGTAGTCAATGAAGTACAGGTAAACGCCTTTCTGGTATTCTCTGCTTTCAGCCAAGATCCATGTGACATCAACAATAGTATCTCTTATTCCACATTCTCATCTGAATCCAGCTTGAACCTCTGGCAGTTCACTGCCACTGTACTGTACCACCTGTTGTTGCTTTTTAAAATTACCTTTAGCAAAATCTTACTTGCATGTGATATTAATGATATTGTCCGATGTTTTCCACATTCTACCTCTCTTTGGAATGGGCACAAAATGGAACTCTTCCAGTCAGGTGGCCAGGTTAGCTGTATTGCAGCGCTTGGGCTGTATTTACTATGCAAAGGCATTCGACTATGTGGATCATAAGAAGCTACAGATCACATTACAAGGCATGGGTATTCTAGAACACTTAATTGTGCTCATGAAGAACCTTTATATAGACCAAGTGGGATCATTCAAAGAGAACAAGGGGATACCAAATGATTTAAAATCAGGATAGGTTTGTGTCAGGGTTGGACCTTTTTACCACACTTATTCAATCTGTATTCTGAGCAAATAATCAAAGAAGCTGAATTATATGAAGAACATGGTATCAGGATTGGAAGAAGACTCATTAACAACTTGTGATATGCAGATAGCACGATCTTGCTTGCTGGAAGCAAAAATGATTTATAGCCATTGAAAATCAATGACTATAATGTTCAATACGAATTACACCTCAATGTAGATAAAATGATAATCCTCACAAGTGGACCAACAAATAACATCCGGATAAGAGAACAGAGTGATGCTGTCAAAGACTTCATTTGTTTTTTATCCACAATCAATGATCATGGAAGCAAAAGACTTCTTTTAGTGGTTTTGTGTGGGTTTTTTTAAGTCACTTTGAGGATTAAGGTATGCCTAACCTAAGCCATGATATTTTCATTTGCTTTATATGCATGTGAAAGTTAGACAATGAATATGGAAGCCCGTAAAAGCACTGATGCATTTGAATTATGCAGTTGGAGAATATTCATAGTACCGTGAACTGCCAGAAGAATAAATATATCTGTGTTGGAAGAAATACAGCCAGAATGCTCCTTAGAAGCACGGATGGCATGCTTTGGACGTGTTATCAGAAGGACTATTCCCACAGATGGACACCATGCCTGGTAAAGTAAAGGGTCCGTGAAAAAGAAGACGACCTTCAGGGGGACCGAATGACACAACAGAAGCAACTCAAGCAGCAACAATCGTGCAGATGGAGCTAGAACCGGCCGGGTTTCCTTCTGTTGCATATAGGGTAGCTATGAGTCCGAATTAAATAGATGGCACGTAACAATCACAATATTCACCTTTTTAAAGCAGCCCTGGCGGTGCAATGTTTGGTGTTTCAAATCCATCAGTCAATCTGTAGGAGAAAAGACGTAGAAATCTGCTCCTGTAAAGACTAGTGTTGTTGTTAAATGCCATTGAGTTGGTTCCAACTCACACAGGCCCTGTATAGGGTTTCCAAGGAGCAGCTGGTGAATTTGAACTGCTGACCTTGCAGTTCAAATTGAGCCTAGGAAACCCTATGAGGCAATTCTACTCTGTCCTACAGGGACATTAGGATTCTAAGAGCATTTCAAGGCACTCAACAACAATTCATCTTTTAACATAGCTAGCTGCCTTGGCTAACAATGTCTAACTAGGAAGAGGGCAAACACCTACTTGCTTCTGGTCTTCCAAGTGAGTACAAGCAGGTCACCAGCCTTGCTTTGGACACAGAGCCTCTACTTCTGAATCTGACCCCATCCACTGACTGTCACCCAACTCACCCATACATCTCTTTTGTACCAGGAAATCAAGCAATATCTTTGCCTTCAGCACTGAATCTTGTGAGAAATAGTCACTGTTCTTAGTAGCTACCTGGCCACTAGTGGTGAGGGAGTAAAGAGAGATGCACCAATATCAAAACACAAAACCATGACCATCACCACCAAGTTGATTCTAGTTTATAGCTCCCCCATAGGGTAGAGTTGAAGAGCCCCTTAGGATTTCTAAGGCTGATCCAATGGCACTTAACAACAACTGTTACAGAAGCGAACTGTCACATTCTTGTCCCACAGAGGAGCTGCTGGATTTGAACTGTTGATCTTTTGGTTGGCAGTTGAGCACTTAACCACTGCACTACCAGGGGTCCTTTTTCCCAGGTCATTTTCATTCATTTCTGTTGATCTTCATCACATTAGGGTTCTGCTTTAGTATTATCCAAAGATCCATGCTACTGTTTCCTCGTCACTGCCACAGATGGCAAAGATAATTATCACTGATGTGGGTTTCCAGGTAGATGTTTCTTCTTCCGGCAGAAGTATGTGTGTGTGTGTGTGTGTGGATGTGGATGTGTTTGGTGCTGCGTGATATAGAATAGAAACATGTCTTTAACTGGATTTCCCTGAAAACAGAATATAGGATAAAAGATTTAAGGAGACTCTCACTCACAGATTCCTGGTGTGGTACTTTAGGATAAGCACTGGACTGCTAACTGCAAGGTCGGCAGTTCAAGCCCATCAACTGCTCGTTAGAAATCGGTTACAAGATCACAGTGAGTCAGAACAGACTTGACAGCACTTAAAAACAACAACAGCTCACTCATTAGATTATGCAAGTGTGATGAGTGCTTCCTTCAGCTTTGTATCTAGGTGACTTACTAACCTAACTCTGGTTCCTGTCCTGGAGACCTGAGGCACAGAAAGGAAAGCAATTCAAAGTGCTACACTAGGAGGCTAGACAAGGCACAGCAAAAATAAAAGAAAAAGACTCTAAAAGGCTACATCTTGAAAGAGGTTTTTTTTTTTTTAATGTTTTATTGTGAGTTTACATGTTTACATGAGAGAACTTCAGTTTTACATTCATTCCATCGTATATCATTTCATTGTCATGGTTCCAATCCCCTTCATGCATCATCAACCGACCAAAGGGTATATCCTAGAAACCCGCCCCCT
>NW_006408866.1:2427073-2437428 GCF_000296735.1 Chrysochloris asiatica | reverse complement strand
GGTAGGGTCCTGCTCTCGGCTCTTCTCCGTTGATGGTTCTAGAGACTTCCGCTCCTAGACTTGAGAAATAATTGCTCCCTTCCTTGCTACAAAACGTCTACCTTTGCACTTCTAACCCTCATAATCAGTCCTGATAACCATTATTCACTACAGTATCACGAGTTACCCATCTGTATTTCATTTCATCAGCTCCACCTAGACAGATTGGATAGTACTCACTGGAGATTCTGCCTTCCTCCATGCCCCCTAGCTCTAGGTTCCCTCTTGAAAGCTTGTAAACCAGTTACTTCTTGCCTTTGTAGTCCCCCCTGCCTCCCCATTTGAGTATCCAATGTCCAAGTTGCCCATCTCTGCCCACTCTGTGTGTGGAGGGGGTGGGAATATTTCTTGCTGTAAGGATTTGTTCCTTCTTTTGAGTCACTGCATCTGTAAGTATAGGTCAAGTTCATCAGATTGTATCAGCTCACTTTTTTTGTTCCCCTCTTCTTTCTTCTCCTGGTTGAGCTCTGATCATCTAGTCATCCGGTCCAGGTCACGTGGGTACTATCTGCAAGTGTGGGTGTTCTTGTGCACATGCCCTCTCTTCCCATCAGCCGGTAGCTCCACTCTCCACTCGACTCCTCCATGGCCACACCACTGACTCTGGGCCCAAGAGTCCCTAGGTCTCCTCACACTGCTTGCCAAGCAGGTCCCCAACTGGGTCCACAGAAACCCACTGAACATTGTAAGTCTTAGCTTGCCGCTTCATTGCTGCTTTTACCCTTCTTCCCCCTATCAGTGATGCATGTGGTCACCAATCAGAGCGTGTATTTCCGTTGAGTCTTAGTCTTGGAAGGGGGTTTGTGTTGAGAGGACCCAACCACTTGCTTTGAAGTTTCCTAGGGAATTGAAAGAGGTTTTTTTGCATGGCCCTTGGCCACCCTTCAGGTCTGAAACTGAACTCACCCCGATGGCTTAATTTTCAGTCAAAGAAAATGGACAGATATAGAGAGACAGGAAGGACAACAACACTAGTGAGTTACACATACCATAAAATGGTCAGCCATTTGAGATCAAAAGGCAGCATTTACCCAAGGGCAAAGTTCAAAAGCATTGGGAAAGAAGGATGAATTGAAACCCTAAATACAGGAAGGAAGTGGGTTAAGTGAGATTACATTGTTGTTGTTGTTGTTAAGTGCCATTGAGTCGGGTCCGACCCATAGCAACCCTGTACAGGGTTTCCGAGGGTGTAAATCTTTACGGGAGTAGAAAGCCTCATCTTTCTCCTGCGGAGTGGCTGGTAGTTTCGAACCGCTGACCTTAAGGTTCGCAGCCCGATTCGTAACCACTACGCTACCAGAGCTCCTTCCAATCCTGATACTGTGGGGTTTTTTTAATTGTTAGAATTAAAGGGATTATAATTATTGAGATGAAATGAAACGTGAAACTGATGAACTGCTCCATAAACCTTCGCTGTACTCACAATAAACAGTTTGGGGCTTTTTGTTTTAAAGTCTGTTTGTAGGAGAAGGAAGAACAAAGAATTCATCTATTAGCTCCCTCTCACCTTGGTCTCTCACTAGTCAAATGTTGCCCCATGGGCTGTTAAATCCCCTGCATTTGGCTTGTGTTTCTGGCCTTTCCAGGAGCATCTGGGAAAGCAAAACCCTCCACACATCAGTACAGGTGAGTTGTGTGCACTGGACTCTGTGGAAATAATGGAGGATGTTCTGAAACTTTTCCTTTGACTCAAGGGAAGAGCAAAGATCAGGAGTTGACAGGGCATGAGGTGAAGACAAGGGTCTACACTGAACATCTGACTGAGTGGGCATGTGAGGCCAAGAAAAACTGGGAAATACCTAAATGGATTTAGTACATGACCAATCAGAATATAGATTATATAGCAAAAAAGCAGTTGTTATCAAACTTGATCACATATTGTGATATCACAAATTAAGTCCTGGTATGGTGCTGTGGGTTAATGTGCTGGTGGACTGCAAGGTTGGTTTGAACCACAAGGTCAGCAGTTCAAGTTTACCAGCTGCTCCTTGGAAACCCTATACAGAGTCGCTATGGGCCGGAACCGACTTGATGGCACTTAATAACAACAACATCACATATTAGAATATACAAAATAACTTCAATAAATTCTGCTGAATTAATATCTTAAAGAGACTATTTTCTGACTATAACAGAATATAATTGGAAATAATAAGAAGGCAGGTTTGAATTTTTTTCTATAGGAGACTTCCAGTTCTAGCTATTATAAAGCAGCTTATAATATTTAACCATCCTACAACAAATTTCTAGTAAACAGAACCCAAGAGTGTACTTCAAGGATGATAAACCATAATGAAGTGGGATACACCAAACAATGCAAATGGGGTTCAACATAAGGAAAACCAACCAATGCCATACACCGTATGAAAAGAAAAAATGAAAAGAACCACAGGATCATCTCAAAGGATGCAGAAAAGGCATCAGACAAAACCCCACACTTTTATATTATAAAAACACTCAGGAAATAGGAATTGAAGGGAAATTCCTCAACATATTCATCGATGAACATGTTCATGAACTGGAAGACTTAATGCTTTTATGATACTAATACTGTTCACAGCTATCTATACATTCAATGAGATGTCTATAAGAGCCTTTTGTATTTTTTGAAAATGATCATTTTTAAATTCATATAGAATTGGAGATGGAGCTGTACAATCAAAGAGCACAGTAAAAGCACAAACACTTCCTGACTTCAAAACAGACTCTAACACTCAAGTAATCAAACCCATTCTGGCATGGTGTTGTCCTCACTCATAGTGACCCTATGCACAACAGAATGAAACACTGCAGATTAATGGTCACTAGGAGCTGGGGGAAAGAGGAGATAGGGCGTACTGATGAGTAGGTAAGTTGTTGCTTGGAGTGATGAAAACGTTTTGGAAACAGAGTTAGGGCTGCACGATATGGTGAGTGTGGTTAAAGTCATTGGGCTGCATGTGTGAACATTGTTCAATTAAAATGGGTCTGCTTTATTGTATCACAATACATATATGTGCACGTATGTATACAATGAAACACATTTTAGAGAATTTTGCATTCTTCTGCTTCAAGGTTCATTTTAAAATAAGAAATGTTTTGAGATGGCATCTACTCTCATAGACTCTCAAATCCCTTGAGAGTACATGTGTGCACGTGTGTATAAATGACAGAGAGAGGACTAGAGAGATGCTCACCAAGCTTCTGATAGTGCTTATCTCTAAGAGAAAGAGGAGAGAAAGTGAGTTAGGAAAGAAAACGCAAGTGAAGAATTGGACACTTATAAATCATTCCATATAGCTTGAAAAACCAGTTATCCTGGAGTTGATTCTGGCTCATGGTAATATTGCTCTGTAGTGGAAAGGGTTAATGTGACAGCTAATCAAAAACTTGGATGTTCAAGTTCACCCAGAGGAGCCTTAGATGAAAGGTGCGGTAATCTACCTCTGAAAATTCAGCCAGTGAAAACCCTGTGGAGACAGTTGTACCCTGACACACAGGGGTCACCTTGAGTTGAAACAGTCTCAGTGGTAACTGGTATTTTCATGTAGTTTGAGTCTTTTCTATAGCATTTGCATATGACTCATTCAATATTGTTACATGAACTATATTTTACATAGTGTTCAGGATAGAGATCCATGCTGATCCTGTGCCTTTAATACCTTTGACATACCATCATTATACTTACCCAGGTTTAAAAACCACAACCAGAAATAAGGAAGAGATTTAGTACCATAGAACTGGATAGTAACTTTGGATCATAGAAATCAATGATCTAATTGTCTAATACTATTGTTTTATGCTCTGTCTTAGGGTTATCTAGAGCAACAGAAACAAGAGAAACATTGATTTCACTTTTGAGGAATTGGCTCACACAAATATGAGGGCAAGTGAAGGCTGGAAATGCATTCAGGCAGTCTGTGCCTCAAAATCAATGGGTCAGCCAGTAGGGGAAGGGGGTCAGGAATTCTAGCAATGTGTCTATTTAGAGTCTCCATACAGAAGATTCCTGTGGACATCTTCCCTTTGGGCGCATCAGGCATTCAGCTAATTGGATAAGGCTTACACACATTATGGAGGATAAGCTGCTTTCTTTAAGAACAACTAATATATATTAAGGAGTTCTGGTGTGGCGCCGTGGGTTAATGTGCTACACTGCAAAGCTGTGTGAACTACAAGGTCAGTGGTTCAAGCACACAAGTTGCTCCTTGGAAACCCTATACAGGGTTGTTGCTATGGGTCGGAACCGACTCGACGGCACTTAACAACAACAACAACAATATAGTTACATCTATGGAGTGGCACCATAGGATAAGCACTGGACAGCAAGGTTGGTTTGAACCAAAAGGTCAGCGGTTCAAACTCACCAATGGCTCCTTGGAAATCCTATATAGAGTCGCTAGGAGTCGGAAATGACTTGACGGCACTTAATAACAGCAACATGAGGGGACTTCTGGTGTGGCACTGTAGGATAAATACTGGGATGCTAACCACAAGGTCGGTGGTTCAAACTAACCAGCGACCCCTCAGAAACCCTGAACAGGATCACTAAGAGTTGAAATTGAAACTGACTCAATGGGACTTAACAAAACAACAACATGAGGGGACTTCAAAAAGTTCATGAAAATATGGAATTCTCTTTCATACATACTTCATTAGAACTTCTAGACTAGTGTTTGCCTAAGCAACTGAGTACTAACGTTTAACCGAGTTGACACTTAAAATGAACCATCACAGCCTCTAATAAGGATCTATTTTATGTGAATTCAAAAGCCAGGTTTAATAAAATCATGACATTATATCTAGGATGAATAGCTGATTATAAAGATGATTAAGACCCCTGGAGGCACTCAGCTGCTAACTGACAGGTTGGTTTTTCATAGCCATCAGCAGCTCAATGGGCAAAAGACAGGGCAGTCTGCTTCCATCAGAACCCGGGGGGGGGGGGGGGGGGCAGTTCCACTCTATCCTTTAAGGTCATTAGGAGTCCAAATCAACTTGGGGTTTCGGTTTGAGTTGGGTTATGAGGATGTTCTACAAAATCGTACTTGGGAAGCTAATGCCCACTTATACAAGGTTAATACAAGTGTGTGTGTTCTAAAACAGTTTAATATATATTTTTAAGAAAGTATCAGTTTCTAACCTTTCAAATTCATGTTTAAATCCAATAGCACAAGTTCAACGATAGACTTTACCACGATACTTTTGGAAGGCACATAAGCCAATTCCAATGGCCCAGGAGAATTATCAGGATATTTCAAGAAAGAAGATAAATAATCATAGGATATCGGAGGGTAATGTAAAGGTCCAACGTTCCTTATATTAACAGAATGACGTGCTAACAAAAGCGTACCAGCAAATAATAACGTTAGCAGGATTTCCACACATAGAACAATAACTTGTCGCCTCTGGAAGACACAGAGAAAATAAAATTAAAATAAAAAACAGAATTGTGTTAATTACCCTAAGAGGTGACTAACTTTGCAGATGGAAAATTTATTTTATACTGAGTTTCTGACATCTTCATTCTGTAATAACAATAGTTTCCTGGACTGTCTCCCCCCGACCCCACCTCCACCCCCCGCCCCATTATACATGTTATTCTGCAATTATTTCACTCTGTATTTGCTAGATTTGGTAGAAATATCTCTCCCAGTCCTGGAACTGAAAAAAAACACAACACAGTATAAATGGAAATGCAATGATCAAGTTGTCAGAATTTCCCTGTCACCTCTTATAATATTATAAGCCATTATAACAATTTCCTAGAGCTGGCTCAACCTACCTTTAAAGTAAAATTCTTCCAGAGAAGAACTGCGAATTTATTTAGTTCTGGAAAATCCATTCTTCTAAGAAGAGAAGAAGTTCAACTCTATGAAAGGAGTAAAAGTTGAAAAATAACAATAATAAAAGAAGAAGAAAATAAAGACGAACAAAATATAAACTTGGGAGAAAGACTTATTAACAACCTGTGATATGCAGATGATACAACCTTGCTTGCTGAAAGCAAAAAGGACATAAAATACTTACTGATGAAGATCAAAGACCACAGCTTTCACTATGGGTTGCATGTACCTCAATGTAAAGAAAACCAAAATCTTTACCACTAGACCAGTAAATAACATCATGATAAATGGAGAAAAAAACTGAAGATCTCAACGACTTCATTTTGCTCAGCTCAACCATCAACACTCATGGAAGCAGCAGTCAAGAAATCAAACAACGCATTGCTTTAGGTAAATCTGCTGCATAAGACCTCTATAAAATGTTCAAGAGCAAAGATGTCAGTTCAAGGACTAAGGTACACCTGACCCATGGTATTTTCAATGACCTTAGAATAGACTCCACAGCATCTGGTGGCAATACTTTGGCTAGGATTATTGCGATAAGGAGCTCTGGTAGTGTAGTGGTTACGAATTGGGCTGGGAACCTTAAGATCAACAGTTCGAAACTATCAGCTGCTCTGCAGGAGAAAGATGAGGCTTTCTGCTCCCATAAAGATTTACAGCCTCGGAAACCCTGTACAGGGTTGCTATGGGTCGGAACCAATTCCACGGCACTTAACAACAACAACATAGTGGTAATGGACCTGGGAGATCTGTCTTTATTACACATTAACAGGAGTCCTGGTATGGTGGTGTGGGTTAATGAGCTGGACTGCAAAGTCAGTTTGAACTGCAAGGTCGATGGTTCAAGCTTACTAGCTGCTCCTCGGAAACCTATACAGGGACACTGTGGGTCAGAACCAACTCGACAGCACTTAACAGTAACAATATACATTAATAGGAATAGACTTGAGGAAATGCAGTAATGGAAACATTCTATAGAAAATTAACAACTCAAGTTGATTTGGATGATTTTTGCTACTTTGCATTTATGGAATTGAGTATCTCTCTATTAAGTATGGACTTCCTGTGTGGCTCTGTCAATCAACATTGGACTGTGAACCACAAGGCAGCAGTTGAAGCCGACCAGCTACTCCTCGGAAAGCCTGTATACCATTACTATGAGTCATAACGGACTCAACGACACGCAACAACAACAACAACACATGCATGTGAAAGCTGGACAATAAATAAAGAAGACTGTAAAATAATTGATGATAATGAATTATGGTGTTGGAGGAGAAGAGAACATTAAAAGTACCATGGCCCGTCAAAAGAATAAACCAATCTGTGTTGGAAGAAGTACATCCAGAATGCTCCCTGGAAGCCAATATTGCCAGACTTCATCTCTCATACTTTGGACATATTATCAGGAGGGACCAGTCCCTGGAGAAGGACATCATGCTTGGTAAAGTGGAGGGTCAGCAAAGAAGAAGACCTCCAATGAAATAGATTGGCACGGTGGCAGCAGCAATGGTCTCAAACATGACAAGTCTCAAACTTGACTAAGCAGTGTTTTGTTCTGCTGTGCTTAATAAGGTCGCTATGAGTCGGTACTGATTTGATGGCACCTAACAACAACAATAATTGGATTATTACATTTCCTATTTAACTTTCTAATCAGGTTTAAAAAATAGCAAATGAGAAAAATAAGCATTTGAAATAAACTATTTGAACTGTTTGCTATTCCTCTATCTTTATTCAACATCTCTTGGGCTTCTAATATGTAGGAAACACCAAGCAATGACAAAACAAAGATCATTAAGTATTGTTACAAGTTTCCAGGTAAATTTGGCCATTAGATTTTCCAATTTCAAATTAAAAGACTAATCCATAAACTAATGATTAATAACCACCATGGACACAATAACAAAACAGTATGCAAAATCACATCACAATATAAGACAAAAATATTGCTCAAGGAATTATCAAATTGAAAGTGGCACTGTAGGATAAGTACTGGACTGCTAACCTCGGGCTCAGCTGTCCAAAACCACCAGCTGCTCCTTAGAAACCCTACTGTATGATTCTACGGAACTGACTCTACAGCACTTAACAATAACAATCACCATTAATAATAAGGCTAGTGGGAACAGACTTTTTCTTATATTCAATGAATAATTGCTGAACTCTTACTGTGTATGGCACTGTTAAGATAAGCATTGGGCTGCTAACCACAAGGTAGACGGTTCAAATCCACCATCTACTCCTTAGAACCCTACACAGGATTGCTGAGTCGGAAACGACTCCACAGCACTTAACAACAACAACATAAAGTGCCACACTGAGATTAAGTGTATTCTATTAATGCACAGTTACAGCCATTTTTGTATTATCTTTAGCAAAATTTTACTTGTATGTGATATTAATGATACTGTCCGATGTTTTCCGCTTTCCATTGGGCCACCAGGTATCTGTTTTCCAAATTTCTCGGCACAGATGAGTGAGTGCCTCCAGTGCTTCATCAGTATGTTGAAAGATTTCAATTTGTATTCCATCAATTTCAGGAGCCTTGCTCTTTGACAAGCCTTCAACGCACCTTGGAATTCTTCCTTCAGTATCACTGACTTTTGATAATATGCTAACTCTTGAAATGGTTGGGCATCGACCTTTTTTTGAGGTGTGAGGGACACAGTGACTCTGTGTATTCCTTTCAATCATGTGGATCATGAAAAGCTGTGGAGAATGAGTATTCCAGAACACTTAACTGTGCTCATGAGGAATCTGTACACACACCAAGAGGCAGTTGTTCGAACAGAACAAGGGACCGCTGAATGGTTTAAAATTAGGAAAGGTATGTGTTAGGGTTATATTCTTTCACCATACGTATTCAATCTGTATGCTGAGCACATAATCCAATAAACTAGATTATCTGAAGAAGAACTTGGCATCAGGATAGGATGAAGACTCGGCAATTAACAACCTGCAATATATAGATAATACAACCTCGCTTGCTTAAAGTGAAGATGAAGAGGATTTTAAACACTTACTGATGAAGATTAAAGGCCACAGCCTACACTATGGGTTGGACTTCAATGTAAAGAAAACAAAAATCCTTACTACTGGACCAATAAACAACATCAAGATAAATGGAGAAAAGATCAAAGATGTCAAGAACTTCATTTTGCTCAGATCAGCCATCAACACTCATGGAAGCAGTAGTCAAGAAATCAAATGATATATTGCACTAGGCAAATCTGCTGCACAAGACCTCTTTAAAGTGTTCAAGAGCAAAGTTGTCAGTTTGAGGACTAAGGTACACCTGACCCAAGCCATGTTTATTTTCAGTAACCTCATATGCATATGAAAGTTGGACAATGACAAAAGAAGAGTGTAGAAGAATTGATGCATTTGAGTTATGGTGTTAGAGGAAAATATTAAAAATGCCAGAGACTGCCAAAAGAATAAACCAATCTGTGTTGGAAGAAGTACAACCAGAATGCTTCTTGGAAGCCAGAATAGCCAAACTTCATCTCTCATACTTTGGACATATTATCAGAAGGGACCAGTCCCTAGAAAAGGATAGATATGTTTCGTAAAGTGGAGGGTTGGAGAAAAAGAGGATGCTTTCTGCATCATTCGATAATTTGCCCACAGAAGCCTTCTACTGCAAGTGGAGGTTTGAATTTTTCTTCAGTTCCCTCAGCTTGAGAAATGCTGAATGTTTTCTAATGCCAGGTCTTTGCACATTTTGTTATAATATTTGACTTTGTCTTCTCCAGCTGCCTTTGAAATTTTCTGTTCAGCTCTTACCTCCTCATTTCTACCATTTGCTTTAGCGTATCTATGCTGGAGAGCATTTCAGAGTCTCTTCTGACATCCATTTTGATCTTTCCCTTCTTTCTTGTCTTCTTAATGATCTTTTGCTTTCTTCCTGTATGATGTTCTTGATGTCATCCCACAACTCTTCTGGTCTTCAGTCTTTAGTGTCTTATGCAGCAAAGCAGCTCTTCAGATGATCTCTATATTCAGGTGGGATATATTCAGGGTCATATATTGGCACTCACTGACTTGTTTTAATTTTCTTCAGCTTCAGCCTAAATTTGCATATGAGAAATTGATGGTCTGGTCGTCTGCCCCTGGCTTTGTTTTGGCTGATGATACGCAATTTTTCCACTGTATGTTTGCACAGATGTAGGCAATTTGATTTCTGTGAATTCTATCTGGTGAGGTCCATGTGTACAGTCTTTGTTGTTTTAAAAAGGTATTTGCAATGTACAAGCCACTGGTCTTGAAAAATTCTATCACACGATCTCCAGCATTGTTTCTATTACTAAGGCCGTATTTTCCAACCACTGATCCTTCATCTGTTTCCAACCTTTGCATTTCCAATCACCAGTAATTATCAATACATCTTGATTGCATGCTTGATACATCTCAAACTAAAGAAGTTGATAGAATGCTTCAATTTCATTATCACTGGCTTTAGTAGTTGGTGCATAAATTTGAATA
>NW_006408866.1:2417311-2426343 GCF_000296735.1 Chrysochloris asiatica | reverse complement strand
TGGGTGACCCTGCTGGCACTCAAAATACTGGTGGCATAGCTTCCAGAATGACAGCTACACACAAGGCACCACAGTATGACAAATTGACAGATGAGTGGTGGGTCCCTCACAACAGAAAAATTAAGACATTTCCCGATAAACAGAAATCAAAGGAATTTGTAACAACCAGACCAACTTTACAAAACATACTAAAGGATGTTTTTTGGACTGAAAACCAACAGCAGACAACCACCTGAAATTAACACACATGACAACATCACCAAAAATTCGATTCAGATATTTTTTGTTGTTAGGTGCCATCGAGTTGGTACTGACCCATAGCAACCTTATGCACAGCAGAACGAAACCCTGTCCAATCCTGGGCCAACCTCACTACTGTTGCCACGTTTGAGTCCATCAATGCTGCCACTTGGCCAATCCACCTCGTTGGGGGGGGTGTCTTCCTCTTTTTCTCTGACCTTTACCTTACCAAGACATAGAAGTATCCAAACTAAAATAAACATACAATACTGAAAATAAGGAACCAGAGAAATCAATTTAAAATGAAGTTAACTACAAGCAAAATGAGGGAATCTTATAGGTACAGAATTTTCAAGTGGTGAAGATGACAAGTAGATTTCAAGATAAAACAGACTTTTTAAATGGGGGGGGGGGAAGGGGATTACACGGTAACCTCAGAGAAAATTAATACACATTCCCATCAAAATAAAAGAGAGGAAAATCAGAACGACTTAGTAAACATTAACACAACACAAATGATAATGAAAACCCATGAACAAAATGAACTCAGTGCAGAAAATGATGTGGAACAAAAAAAGCAGCAGCACCACACAAAAAAATCCCTACTCAGCAAAATTACAGCAATTGTAATACCCTATTGACAGTTACATTTAATGTAAATGTATTAAATGCACCAGTGAATAGAATAACAGACTGGATAAGAAAATTAAGATTCTTCAATATGCTGTCTACAAGAGACATCAAAAAGATTGAGACAGCCTAAATGCCCATCAACAGACAAATGGTTAAACAAACACACACACACAATGGAATACTACAAAATGAGAAAGAATAACAGTGAATCTGCAAAACACCTCACAACATGGATGAACCTGGAGGACATTATGCTGTGTGAAATCAGTCAATCACCAGGGCAAATATTGTATGAGACCAATGCTGTAGAAGTTAAGAAAAGGTTTTCTTAGAAATATTATGTGATGATTGGGGGTTTGGGGAAGGAATTACTCTAGCGTAGTGGTTATGAATAGGGCTGTGAACCCAAGGTCAGCAGTTCGAAACTACCAGCTGCTCCGCAGGAGAAAGATGAGGCTCTCTGCTCCCATAAAGATTTACAGCTTCAGAAACCCTATTCAGGGTCACTATGGGTCAGAATCGACTCCACGGCACATAACAACAACAGTTGTGATTATGAATCAGGCTGCAAACCTCAAGGGCAGCAATTTGAAACTCCAGCTGCTCTGCGGGAAAAAGATGAGGCATTCTGCTCCTGCCGTAAAGATTCACAGCCTCAGAAACCCTCTACAAGGTCACTAAGAGTCAGACTTGATGCCACCGCACACTACCACCACCGGGGGTAGACAGAGTCTTGGTGTGACATTGTGGGATAAACCACTGGGCTGCAAGGTTGGTTTGAACCACAAGGTCAGTTGTTCAAACTCATCAGTCACCCCTTGGAAACCCTATACAGGGTAGCTATGAGTTGAATCAACTCAACAGCAGTTAAAAACAACAGAAGATAGACACATGCTAACATGGGTGCCAGGGCAGGCAATAACAAGAGAGAGGTTAGCAGAGGAAGGATGAAGGTAGCAGGAGATACAGAGAAGGCAATAAAGTGAATAGAGGAGAATACTGTTAACTATTGGTACATAATGGGAACTGCAATCATTGTAATGAAGCAAAGTATGTGATTTGTTGAATGTAAAAGTGATGTGAATGCACTCAATTCACACCTTAAAAAAAGAAAAGTAAGGAAACAATTCTATTTAAGACACAATAGAAAAATTGGACACAAATTTAAGCCAGAGCTGTTAAAGACTTGTCCACGGAAAATTACAAGACGTTGTTGTTGTTAAGTGCCATCAAGTTGGTTCCGACTCACAGTGACCCTGTATAAGGTTTCTGAGGAGCAGATGATGGGTTTGAACTGCTGACCTTGTGGTTCGCAATGCAGTGTTAATCCTACAGCACCACACCAGGAGTCCCCAAGCCATTACTGAAAAAATTTAAAGAACAACTACATAAATGAAAGGACATTCCATGTTCATGGATCAGGGGATTTAATATTGTAAAGTTACTACCTAAACATGGAGCTCTGCTAGCACACTGGGTTAGGAATCCGGCTGCTAACCAAAAGGTCAACAGTTCATATCAACCAGCAGCTTCTTGGGAGAAAGAGGAGGCTTTCTGTTCCCAGAAAGATACAACCTCGGAAACCCTATACGGAATTGTTGCGACTGCACACAACCACCACCATCACTTTCTAAAGCAAGCTATATATTCAAATCAAAACAAAATTACAACAGCCTTTTCAGAAATAGAAAAGCTAATCCTTCAATTTATGAAGTACTGTGAAGGGGCCTGGATAGCCAAAGCAATCCCTTGGAAAGGAATGAAGTAAGAGGGACGCGGACGACGAGGGGCAGAGGCGCGGAGGAGGGAGACGCCCCCACTCCCACCCACGCTAGCTGTCTCTGAGTGCCCTGGGCGAGCAGCAGCAAGAAGACTTCAGGGGGCGTCCAGAGGTTGGCGGCAATGGCTGTTGGGAGGAGAAAATGCGGGGAGGTCCCCGACACTCACAGCTCTGGCTTCACAACCGCCGCAGATTGGCGCGCGTCGAGCTGGGCGCAGCGCCGCTTCCCAACGCCCTCCTCAACCGCACCGCCCCCGCGGACTACTGGGCCTGGTCCAAAAGCGTGGGCGCCCCGCCCACGCCCCGTCTCAGTCTCGTCCCGTGCGCGCGCCCCGACGCAAGTACCGCCTTCGTGTCCACGCGCATCCTCAGTCCCTCGCTTCTCGCGCCTTCTACGTGCACGCGCGTAGCCTCAGTCCCGCCCCTCGCGCACGCGGCGCCTCTGGGCCCGAACCCCTTCTTCGTGCATGCGCGAGACAGAGCTCTTTGGTTTGTCTTGTCCCTTTTTTGCAGACCCGATGGCGTCACCTGCTGCCCAGCACCTGCCCGGCGCTCGGGACTGGCATCCCGTGACCCCTCAGAGTCTGAGGCTCCCCACGTACCGCATTCTACTTCCCACATTGCTCCGGGAAGTGAGGGCAGCTCCTGGAAAGGACTGCTCTCCGCACCCGTTCTAATGCTCCCCTGGTCTTCTTTACTCCCCATGCATAAAGGCCCCACAATGTCTCCTCTGTGGGCTGCCCTAGCCTTCATGTTTCAAGGGCATCCTCAGCTTGCAGTGGTCTCACCAGGGGCTGCGGGGGTTGCAAATCACACTCCCTGACGCTGTTATTGGGGGTGATGCCATAATGGTGATGCCAGGAGAGGTGGAGACGCTGAGGGGCAGGGACCAAGGCAGTGGCACCACTACGTATGGTGCCACCATCACCCAGTGCGGTAACTTGCCACTACCCCTGTGCCCCTCTACACCTCCCCGTCACTCGCCAGTCAGGGTGCTGACGCCAGGGAAGGAATGGGCCACTCCTTCCAGGGGACTGCATGGTGACACCAACCCCAGTTACTGCTCACCTGTCACAGCTGCTGGCGACTTAGCAGGAAACTTCTGGGGGCGAAGACACAGTTATGCAAACCCCCTGGCATGGGTCACTTTCTGAGTCGTACCCAGCACATTGCGCGGTCCCAGCGCGTTCGGCAGCTGGACCCCAATTCTCCAGCCCTCTGTGATGCCACCTCTGCCCTTTACCATCTGCGCTCCCAGCGAGACCCACCGGCCATTCTATTGACCACTATCCAAACGTTTCCAAACCTTTCTCACACTCCTGGAATTCCTCAGTACTTGTTCCTCCCCAGTAGCCACCGCCAGTGGAGCATAATGGTGAGAATTTGTTGTTAAGTGCCATCGAGTGGGTTTCAACTCACAGCGACCCCTGTGGGGCAGCTGGTGGATTTGAACTGCTGACTTAGCGGTTAGCAGTCCAGTACTTATGCTGCAGCACTACACTAGGAATCCAGGTTCTAAATCCATTGTTCTCAAGTTCAAACGGAGTTGGACACTTTTAATAGCTCTCCTTTGTAACTGACATGAGGTTAGGCTTTGTCAGAAGAGGGCGCTGGAAGAACACTGCAGACAGGGGTCTTCTCTCCTATTCAGAGATTCTTGTTCCTCCCACCCTGTGCTGCTAGGAATAGGTATGGTGGTATTCAGCAGTGCTTAGTCCCCATTAAGTCTGTATACCCAGTGAGTCAGGCACATACCCCAAGGATGAATTTCACAGCTCAATCTGCCAACACCCCTACCTCATCCACCCCACTAAGCACCCCAAGAAACTTTTCCTGTATACCAAACCCAGCCTCAGTTTCCTGTCAGCCAGTATTGACAAAACCTGTACACTTAGGAGTATTTCCTACTTGTTCTGCAACGTGGAATAACTCTGACCCCAGGACCAATGAACTCCACCAAGTGAGCCACAACTGTACATCCAGCTAGGTCTGATCCCCAACTTTTCAAGTTTTTTTAATTTTCCTTGTGTATTTTCCCTGAGCTCTAGGATAGTCTTCAGAGTTCTCTTAACCTATTTGTAGACAATCCCTGTTAGAATTGTTAAGTGCTATCAAATTAGTTCTGACCTATAGCAACCCTGTGCAGGGTTTCCAAGGAGCGTCTGGTGAGCCTGAACTGCCAATCTTGTGGATCCAACCAACTTTGCAGTCCAGCGTATTAACCCTCAGCACCACACCAGGACTCTCCGTTATAAATAACGATCCTTTAAGCTTCCCTGTTCAAATGACTGTATGGTTTCTGTTTCCTTACTGGGTCACAGTCTGATAAAATTGCTTACACACGTACTGGGTGATCTTGAGCAAATTTCTTAACCCTTCAGACCCTCTGATGTACCATAAGCATACTACAAGTGCAACTCAAAAGTATTGCTACAAAAATCATAAAAATTTTATTAAACAAAAATATCCAACTGGGAAGCTATTGTTTTCCAGTATATCCTCCATTCTTCCCCCAAAGAATTCCCTACACTTCAATTTAAAGAATGTCAAAATGACAGTTTGAGCATCCTTGAGGGACTCAAATCATGATCCTTTTAAGTTCTTTGAGGTTTGAGAATAAAAAGAAGCCTGAAGGGACAATATCAGGGCTAGAGTGTGGATGAGTTAAGGTTTCCCAACAAAATTTTCATAGGACAGCTTTGCCACATTAGAACAAAGAGCAGGTACACTGTCACAAGGAAAAACAATTCCTTGGCACAACTTTCCTGACTTGTATTTCACTGAAATTGTTTTCAATGTTCTTTAAGAAAAACAACTTCTTAATAGGTTCTTGTGATGGTCCTGTGTCCTTTGTGAAAATCTATCAAGATTATGCCTTGAGAATCCCCAGAAAATATAACCTTCTGTTTCTCTGCTATTCATTAGGTTTTCAGTGACTAAATATTCTGAAGTAGTTAATCTCTCCCTTCTTCCTAGTCTGTCTTCATCTGGAAGTTCATCTAAAACCTGTCCACCGTGGGTAGCCTGCTGGTATTTAAAATGTTTGTGGCATAGCTTCCAGAATACAGCAAGTCACAAGCCACCACAGTACAACAAACTGACAGATGAGTGGTGGTGGAATCTGTACATGAACCAACAGGCAGTTGTATGAACAGAACCTGGGAACACTGAATGGTTTAAAATTTAGAAAGGTGTGCAATAGTGTTGTATTCTTTCATTCAACCTGTATGCTGAGCAAATAATCTGAGAAGCTGGGTTATATGAAGAAAAACATGGCATCAGGACTGGAAGAAGACTCATTAACAACCTGCAATATGCAGATGATGTAACCTTGCTTGCTGAAAGTGAAAAGGACTTAAAATATTTACTGAGGAAGATCAAAGAGCACAGACTTCGGTATGGATTGCATATCAGTGTAAAGAAAACAAAAATTCTCACCACTGGACCAATAAACAACATTCTTATCAATGGAGAAAAGATTGAAGTTGTCAAGGACTTCATTCTTCTTGGATCAACTATCAACACTCACGGAAGCAGCAGTCAAGAAATCAAAGGACGTATTGCTTTAGGCAAATCTGCTGCACAAGACCTTTTTAAAGTATTGAAGAGCAAAGATGTCAGCTTGAGGACTAAGGTGTGCCTGACCCAAGCCATGGTATTTTCAATCACTTCATGTGCATGCGACAACTGGACAGTGAATAAGGAAGATCTTAGAAGAATTGATGCTTTTGAGTTATGGTGTTGGAGGAGAATATTGAAAGTACCAGGGACTTCCAAAAGAACCAATAGATGTGTTTTGGAACAAGTGCAGCCAGAGTGTTCCTTGGAGGCCAAGATGGCCAAACTTCATCTCTCACACTTCAGGAGGGACCAGTCGCTGGAGAAGGATATCATGTTTGGTAGGGTGGAGGGTCAGAACAAAGAGGAAGACCCCCAGCAAGGTGGATTGGCAAAGTGGCAGCATCAATGGACTCAAGTGCAGCAACAATTGTGAGGTTGGCCCAGGATCGGGCAGTGTTTCGTTCTGTTGTGCATAGGAGCGCTATGAATTGGTACCGACTCGATGGGTAGTATTGACACATGCAAAGTCTTTGCACTTTCTAGTGACTTCCCCATTGGCAGTTCTAGTATAGGATAAACACTGGACTGCTAACCTCAATGTCTAAGGTTAGAACCCATCAGCCAGCCACTTCTTGGAAACTCTATACAGCGTCACTATGAGTCAAACTGACTCAAGAGCACACAACAATAACAGCAATAGTGAAGCCCACCCTCCCTTGAAATCCTGGTGTGGCAATGTAGGATAAGCACTGGACTGTTAATCATAAAGTCAGTGGTTCAAACCCACCAGCCACTCCTCTGAAACCCTATATAGGGTTACTATGAATCAGAACTAACATGATGGCATTTAATAAAACAACAAGTAGTATTTCCACCATGAGCCTGTGACTTTTTCAGACTATGGTGGCTTGCCTGTTGCTGTGATGGTAAAAGCTATGCCTGTGTTGTTTCGAGTACCAACAAACAGGATCACCCTGAGTGAAGAGGTTTCAGTGGAGCCTCAAGATCAAGAGAGACTAGGGAGAAGGACCTGGTAATCTACTTCTTAAAAAATGATCAAGTAAATAGCAGCAGAGCATTTGCTGGTCTGGTGCCAAAGACGAGTCGGTCAGGAAAGTGCTGCATACTCAAACTAGACTTAATCTTAATTATGTGGATGGAGCAAAGCTTTGGGGACCTCATTTGTTGGTGGGACATGTCTCAAAACAAGAAGAAACAGCTGCAGACATGCATTAGTAATCAGAACATGAGTGCATGAAGTATGAATCTGGAAATATTGGACATAGTCAAATATAGAATATCTAAATATCAATATCCTAGGCATTGATGAGGGGAATGCCATGGCTCTGTAGGAGAGCTACAGGACTGCGAAACACAAGGCCTGCGGTTTAAGCCCACCAACTGCTCTGATGGAGAAAGGTGAGGCTTTCTGCTCTTGCAAAGACTTAAAGCATAGGAAACCCTATGTAGAGTCGCTATGAATCAGAATTAACTCAAAGGCACTTAACAACAATAGTCATTAGTGAGATGAAATCGACTGGTATTGGCCATTCGGAACCAGCAATCATATGGTCTACTATGCTGAGCATGACAACGAGGAATTTTATCACATTCATCATTAAAAGAACATTTAAAGATTCACCCTGAAGTACAATGCTATCAATGATAGGATAATATCCATAGGCCTAAAATTTTTCAAATTTATGCACCAACCACTAATGCCAAGGATAAGGAAATTGCAGATTTTACCAGTTTCTGCTTTCTGAAAGTGATCAAGCATGCAATCAAGATGCATTGATAATTACTGGTAAATCGAATATGAAAGTTGAAAACAAAGGATTGGTAGTTGGAAAATGTGACTTTGGTGATAGAAACGATGCCAGAGATCCCATGATAGAATTTTACAAGACCAACAACTTATTAATTGCAAATAATAAGATGTGTATCTGTGCTTTATTGACTATATAATAGCTTTCAACTGTGTGGATCATGACACGCTATGGACAACATTGCAGAGAATGAGTATTTGGGAACACATAATCTACGAAGTGGGATTATATTAGGAAGAACGTGGCATTAGGATTGGAGGAGGACTCTTTAACAACCTGTGATATGCATATGATACAACCTTGCTTATTGACAGCAAAAAAAAAACAGGATTTAAAATACTTACTGATGAGGATCAAAGACCACAGCCTTCAGTACGGGTTGCACCTAAATGTAAAGAAAACAAAATTCCTCACCACTGGACCAATAAATAACATCATGATAAATGGAGAAAAGATTCAAGTTGTCAAAGACTTCCTTTTGCTTGGTGACTGACAGCTACCTATCCAACGGACTAGAAGAGATCTATATCTGGATGCAGTTATCATTCATATCACAAGCAAGTAAAATTTTTCTGACGATCATTCAAAAATGAATGCATCAGTACACAGACAGGGAACACACAGAAATTCAAGCCAGATCAGACAAGGACACAGAACTAGGATATAATTTATGATACCAGATTTATCTTGACTGAAAGCAAAGAATACCAGAAGGATGATTACCTGTGTTTCATTTCCTAAGATAAGGTATTCAACTGTGTGGATTATAATAATTGATGAATATCACTGCAAAGATTAGGAATTCCAGAACACTTCGTAGTTGTGTTCATGTGTAAGCTGTACATAGACCAAGAGGCAGTCTTCCTAGTCAGATAAAGATGGTACAACCCATAGTCACCTATAGCCCTTAGTCACCCTCTAAGCCTGAAAACTGAACTACTTCCGCGGCTCAACTTTCAGCAACAATTGTTGCTGTTGTTGAGTCGGTT
>NW_006408866.1:2415411-2416726 GCF_000296735.1 Chrysochloris asiatica | reverse complement strand
ACTCAAAACGAGGCGAAACAGTTGTAAACATCCACTAATAATCTGAACATGGACTGTATGAAGTATGAATCTAGAAGTTGTCAAAAATGAAATGGAACACAAACATTGATATCCCATGGCATTAGTGAGCTGAAATGGACTAGTATTGGCCATTTTGAATATGATAATCACATGGTTTACTATGTGAGAAATGACCAATTAAAGAGGAATGGCATCACAGTCATCATCAAAGAGAATGAAGGGGTCAGTTGGTCTGAAGTGCAAGTAGGTGTTTGTGAACTCCCAAACTTGTAGCTGGTACCCATTTGACCTAGCTTGAGTGGCTAAGGCTGAATTGCCCAGAACCTGACCAGATGTAGGGAAAGATTATGCTACTATGCTATTGTTGTTAAGTGCTGTGGAGTTGGTTCTGAATCATGGTGACCCTGTACAAGGTTTCCAAGGAGTGCCTGGTGAATTTGAACCACCGATCTTGTGGTTAGCAGTTTTGTCTACCCCTACCAGAGACCTTTGCGGTAGATTCCATGTTGAAGAAATACTGTGCATGTATCCAATTAGCATGGCCCCTCCTTAATAGAGCCACTTCCTGGAAATATCTACCTATGCTAATGAATTCACATGGTGCCTTTCCCTTATCCAAAACTTTTTAAACCCTAGCAGAGCCTTTGTTCAGGAAGATGGGAGTTAAGTACTTCATTAAACCTTCCCGGTCTCCACTTGTGAACCTCTTTCCTATAACAAACCTTTGCTTGTCTGGAAACTCGTCCTCTCCTGACTATTTTTAATTCCTGTCTTGTTGGGCGGAGCTGTGCTTAGCAGTCGCAGTAACAAAATGAGGTAAGATAAAGGCATGAAGTGGGTTGACCTACAGCTTTCACAGGTGTTTTGAATCTCAGTATGAGAGGGACAGAGAGAACCCCCAATACGTCTTTCTTTTCCTGATGATTCTGGGGAAGAGAGGGCAGAGAAGCTACTTATAGAATTTTATGATTTACTTGTGAGCAATTGTTAATAGGGTTAATTGTAATTGTAAAAGCTGTAATTGTAGAAGATGTAGCTGAAAGTGGGTGTGGGGGTGGAGGGGGACTGCGATACGCCTTTATGGGTCAAAGGGACACAGCTAGAAGACCCAGGAAGTGGCCGATGATACCATAAATTTACTCAATATATCTCTTAGAGCTGGTAGCGTAGTGGTTACGAATCGGGCTGCGAACCGCAAGGTTAGCAGTTCGAAACTACCAGCTGCTCCACGGGAGAAAGATGAGGCTTTCTGCTCCCGTAAAGATTAACGGCCTCGGAAACCCTGTGTAGGGTC
>NW_006408866.1:2413016-2414271 GCF_000296735.1 Chrysochloris asiatica | reverse complement strand
CCAGAGGAAGTCAGACATGGCCTCCAGGTCTCCTAACCTACTTGCTTTCTGGAGTCCCTGTGTAGTGCAAATCATTGACATGATTAACTGCTGACAAACACATTGAAGGTTCAAGTCTACCCAGAGGCACTTTGGAAGAAAGTCATGGTAGTAATAACATTCATTGAAAACCTTATGGAGTACAGTCCTTCTCTGATCTTCATAAGGTAAATTGTTTTTAGTTCCCAGACTCTAATCTCATTCATCTGTTTCATCCTACGCATTGGCACAAGACCCATCTTTCTAAAAGTTTTACCTCTGAGCATGTAATTTCTTTCCCAAGGATCACTTTTAGCTACATCCCCAGATATACCTTACTGCTCCTAGTCTAATTCATCTGGTTATTCAACTCTGCCTCAACCAAGGACAAGACAACATTCCTTCCAAGCTTGGAGTTCACCTTGTCTGACATTCCCCTGCCTCGCTCCCTACCAATGCCATTTATTGGTTTGGAACATAGTTCTGGTGTCTGACCATTGTTGGTGTGCCATCAAGTCAATTCCAACTCATGGCTACCCTAAGAGCTCCATAGGGTTTTCTTGACTCCAAACTTTATGGAAGCAGATTGACAAGACTTTCCTTTTGTGCGGCCACTAAGTGGGCTCCAGCTGCCAAAGTTTCAACTACCAACCTAGCACAAACCAATGTCTGACTACCCACGGGCAAATCCCACCTCCTCTGTGATAACATTTACCTACCTCAGAAGTTGTTACATAATTACATAATATAATGCATAGAAAATATTTGGTACAGTAGCTGGCACATTTGTTGTTGTTATTAGGTGCCATTGAGTCAGTACCAACTCATAGCGACTCTACACACAACAGAATGAAACACTGCCCAGTACTGCACCAACCTCACAATCATTGCTACGTTTGAGCCCTTTGCTGTTGTCATGTGCCAATCCATCTCATTGGGGGGTCTTGCTCTTTTTCTCCAACCCTCCACTTTATCAAACATGATATTCTTCTCCAGGGACTGGTCCCTCCTGATAATATATCTGAAGTATTAGAGACTATTCTAGCCATCTGGCTTCCCACAAGCATTCTGGTTCTACTTCTTTCAACACAGATTTGTTTGTTCCTTTGCCATCCCATGACACTTTTGCCTCCAACACCATAACTCAAATGCATCAATTCTTCTATGGGCTTCTTTAGTCATTGTCCAATATTCACATGCATATGAGGTTATTGAAAATAGCATGACTTGGATCAGG
>NW_006408866.1:2409798-2412106 GCF_000296735.1 Chrysochloris asiatica | reverse complement strand
GAACCGCAAGGTCAGCAGTTTGAAACGACCAGCTGCTCCATGGGAGAAAGATGAGGCTGTCTGCTCCCATAAAGACTTACAGCCTCAGAAACCCTGTTCAGAGTCGCTATGGGTCGGAACTGACTCAACGGCACTTAAAAACAACAACAACAACAATGTATCCCTGCTCCCTCAGGAAACCCTTGTATAAAGTGTCTTGGGTCAAAATAACCTCTCTCCTTTCTTTAAATTACTAAAAACATTTACTTTTCCTATTTGTTATTTAGGACTTATCACTGAGAAACAGTTTTTAAATCTCCTGGGATCCAGGTTTGGTGGGGTGACCCACCAAGTCCATTGCCATGAGATCTTTTGAACCTTGAGCCTTGAAATAACTGGTTTCCTAAAGTCACTTTTAAGTCAAACAACAGCCTAGTGAGTTGTGGTGTAACCAGTAATTAACCATAGATAACCACTGCCAACTTCACCAATTGTCATGTAGGATGTAATCTTAGAAAATCACTGGAAAGATAGTCAGGTTTGACACACATAAACACATTTAGTTAATAGCAAGATCATCACGGCAAGACACATAAGTAAGAACTCACAACATTCATTTAGAACCAAAGAATCAGAATTAGCCATTATAATTACAATATTACCTCAATGGTTAGAATAGAAATCTTTAGACTTTGGACTTTTAACAAGAGGTCTTAGGAGGAAGTCTTGACCACTGATGGAGCTCAGTGGAGGTCTCTTGTAGTTACAGTCCTCTGTCCTCAGAAGCAGGCAGGGTCTCAGTGGGCTCTCAGTGTTTGCCTCTGCCTTCTCTCAGTGACTGAACAGAATTTCAGGGTTTAAATGTGAAATGTTTACTCACAGTAACAGCAGTCAAGAAACCAAACGATCTATTGCATTGGGCAAATCTGCTGCACCAGGCTTCTTTAAAATGATAAAGAGAAAAGATGTTACTTTGAGGTCTAAGATGTACCTGACCCAAGCCACTGTATTTTAACTGCCTCATATGCAAGTAAAGATTAGACAATGAATAACGAAACCACAGAAGAATCTGCATTTGAATTACGGTATTGGTGAAGAACATTGAAAGTATCATGGACTGCCAGAAGAGCAAACAAATCTGTCTCGGGAGAAGTATAGCCAGAATGCTTCTTAAAAGTAAGAATGGCAAGACTTGTCTCCTCTAGTTTGGGCCTGTCAAGTGGGAACAGTCCTTGGAGGAGGACATCATGATTGGTAAAGTGGAGGAAGAGACTTACTGAGATAGATCGGCACAGTGGCAGCAACAATGGATTCAAAGGTAACAATTGTGGGGCTGGCACAAGACTGGACAGTATTTCATTCTGTTGTGTATAAGGTCGTTATGGGTTGGCACCCACTCTATGGCACTTACCAACAGCAATGTGAGATTTTCACCTTGACTTGGTATCAGGAGGGACCAGTCCCTGGAGAAAGTCATAATGCTTGGTAAAGAGTCACTGAAAAAGAGGAAGCCCCTCACCAAGATGGACTGACATGGTGGCTGCAGCAGTGGGCTCAAGCATAGCAAAGATGGTGACGACGATGTGAGAAGCAGGCAGTGTTTCATTCTGTTGCACACAGGGTCTTCGTAGGTCAGAAATGACTTCAAGTCACCTAACCACAACAACAATACATTAGTTTGAAGGCCCAATAACGACTTATACTTCATAGATTTGAGAGTATTATAAAAATACGGAGTCTTGGTATGGTGCTGTAGGTTAATATGCTGAACTGCAAAGCCAGTTTGAATGGCAAGATCAATGGTTCAAGCTTACTATCTGCTCCTCAGAAACCCTATACAGGGTCGCTATGGGTCAGAACTGACTTGACAGCATTTATGGAGATCATTTTGCCTTGGGCGTTGACTCTTTTGAAGAATGATCTATGTGCAATCAATTTGAGAAACAGAAACTCCAGGGTCACACTGGAAGCTGTGTTCTAGGGTAAATTGTTATTATGAAAACATTCTCCTGGTACCTTTCCTTGGCAATGACATAATGTGGGGTCTGAGAATTTTGGGACATTCTCTTATCTTTGGAACTGTCTAGTCAGAAGTATTGCCCAATGTTGAAACTGTATATTTAATCAAGAAGGCTTGGTGGCATGATGGCTAAACACTCAAACCCACCAGCCCATCCAAGGGAGAAAGCAGTCCGCTTTCCTTAAAGATTACAGTGTTAGAGAGCCTGTGGGCAGGTCTACTTGATTCTACAAGGTTTCTGTGAGTTACAATTGACTAGAAGGCAATGGATTTATACTAGACAAAACAAAACAAAACAAAGCTCATTGC
>NW_006408866.1:2374438-2409513 GCF_000296735.1 Chrysochloris asiatica | reverse complement strand
TGTTGTTGTTGTTGTATGCCGTCGAGTCGATTCCGACCCATAGTGACCCTGTATAGGGTTTCCAAGGAGCAGCTGGTGAGCTTGAACCACTGACCTTGTAGTTCAAACGACTTTGCAGTCTGACACATTAGCCCACAGCACCACACCACTGAAAACCTTATGAATACAAATGGAACCCTGTCAGATAACAACAGAATACTGAATATTGAAACATGATAAAGTTGATCAGAAGATGATGAAGAGTATGATCAGAAGATGAGCGCCTCAGTTTGGAAGGCACAGAAAATATGATTGGGGAAGATCCGCCACCTCAAAGTAGAGTTGACCATGATGACATGAATGCAGTAAGCTTTTAGACTCTTCTTTTGCTGATGGGGCATAAACTCAAAATGAGGAGAAACCACTGTAAACACTCATTAATAATAGAAACATGGAATGTATGAAGTATGAATCTAGGAAAAATGAAAGTTGTCAAAAATGAAATGGAATGCACAAACATTGATATCCTAGGTACTAGTGAGCTGAAATGGACTGGTATTGGTTGCTTTGAATATGACAATCACATGGTTTACTATGTCAGAAATGACGAATTAAAGAGGAATCACGTCGCATTCATGATCAAAAAGAACATCACAAGATCTGTCTTGGAGTATAACACTGTCTGTGGTAGGATACGATCCATACGACTACAAGGAAGACAGTTAATACCACACATATTATTTAAATTTATGCACCAATCACTAAAGCCAATGATGATGAAATTGAAGAATTCTATCAAATTCTTCAGTTACTAATGAAACATGCAATCAAAACATACTGATAATTACTGGCGATTCGAATGAAAAAGGGTGGAAACAAAGAGGAAGGATCAGTCATTGGAAAATGTGGCTTTGGTGATAGAAATGAAGTTGGAGAGCACATGATAGAATTATTCAAGACTAGTGACTTCTTCATTTAAAATATCTTTTTTAAACAACATGAAAGATAACTATACACATGGACCTCACCACATGGAATACACAGAAATCAAATGGACTACATCTGTGGAAAGAAACAGTGGGAAAGCTCCATATCATCAGCCCAAACATGGCCACGGGCAGATTGGAACAGACCATCAATTGCTCATATGCAAGTTCAGGCTGAAGCTGAAGAGAATTAAAACAAGTCTACAACAGCCCAAATATAACCTTGAACATATCCCACCTGAATTTAGATATTATCTCAAGAACAGACTTGATATATTAGACACTAATGACTGAAAACTGTAAGGGTTATGGGATGACATCAAGAACATCCTACAAGAAGAAAAGGTCATTAAGAAAACAAGAAAGAAGGAAAAAAACCCAAAATGGATGTCAAAAGAGATTCTCTAAAACTTGCTCTCCAGAATAGAGATGCTAAAGCAAATGGAAGAAATGGGGAGGTAAAAGAGCTGAACAGAAAATTTCAAATGTCAGCTTGAGAAGACAAAGTCAAATGCTAGAATGAAATGTACAAAGAACTAGAGTTAAAAAGCCAAAAGGGAAGAACATGCTCAACATTTCTCAAGCTGAGGGAGCTAAAGAAAAATTTCAACCCTCAACTTGCAATATTGAAGGATCCTATGGGGGAAATATTGAATGATGCAGAAAGCATTAAAAGAAGTTGAAAGGTATTCACAAAGTCCCTGTACCAAAAAGAAATGGTTGATATTCAACCATTTCAAGAGGTAGCATATGATCAAGAGCCAATGATACTGAAGGAAGAAGTCCAAAGCACACTGAAAGGCAATGACAAAGTACAAGGAATCAGGAATTGATGGAATACAAATTGAAATCTTTCATCAAACTGATGCAACATTGGAGGCACTCACTCATCTATGCCAAGAAGTTTGGAAGACAGCTTGGAAGATCTGGCCAACTGATTGGAAAAGATCCATCTTTTTGCAGATTCTAAAGAGAGGTGACCCAATGAAATGTGAAAATCTTTAGATAATATCATTAATATCTCTTGCAAGAAAAATTTTGCTAAAGATAATTTTTAAAAGGTTGCAACTGTACAGTGATGGGTAACTGCCAGAAGTTCAAGCTGGATTCAGAAGAGGGCATTGAAAGAAGGCTCTCATTGCTGGCATCAGATAGGTCTTGGTTAAAAGCAGAGACTACCAAAAATATGTTTACCTGTCCTTTATTGACTATGCAAAGGTTTTCGATTGTGTGGATTTTGACACGTTATGGACAACATTATGGACCATTCTGGAACACTTAATTGTGCTCATGAGGAACCTGTACCTAGACCAAGAGGCAGTTGTTCAACCAGAACAAGGGAACACTGAATGGTTTAAAATTAGGAAAAGTGTGTGCCGGGTTTTGTTCTTTCACCATATTTATTCAATCTGTATGCAGAGCAAATAATCGGAGAAGCTGGATTATATGAAGAAGACTGTGGTATCAGGATTGGAGGAAGATACGCAGGTGACACAACCTTACTTGTTGAAAGACTTAAAATATTTACTGATGAAGATCAGAGGCCACAGTCTTCAATATGGGTTGCATCTCAATGTAAAGAAAACAAAAATCCTCACTACTGGACCAATAAATAACATCCATATAAATGGAGAAAAGATTGAAGTCGTCAAAGACTTCATTTTACCTGGATCAACCATCAGTGTAAATGGAAGCAGCAGTCAACAAATAAAATGACTTAGTGCAGTAGGCAAATCTGCTGCGCAAGACCTCTTTTAAGTGTTGAAGAGCAAAGACGTCAGTTTAAGGGCTAGGGTATGCCTGATCCAGCCAGGCTACTTTCAATAACCTTATAGGAATGTGAAAGTTGTACAATTAATAAGGAAGACTGTAGACGAATTGATGCATTTGATTATGGTGTTGGAGGAGAATCTTAAAAGTACCATGGACTGCCAAAAGAACAAACCAATCTGTGTTGGAAGAAGTATAGCAGAATGTTCCTTAGAAGCCAGGATGGTGAAACTTAGTCTCTCATACTTTGGAGCTACTATCAAGAGGGACCAAACCCTAGAGAAAGACATTATGCTTGGTAAAGTGGAAGATTTGTGAAAAAGAGTTAGACCTCCAACGTGATGGATTGGCACAGTGGCAGCAGTAATGGGCTCAAGTATAGCAGCGTTTACTTGAGGAGGGGCGGGGGCAGTGTTTCATTCTGTTGCGCACAGGGTCACTATGAGTCAATGGTATGACTCAGTGACTCGATGGCACCTCACAACAATCTTTATGAAAGGGAGTGCAGTGACTCCATCTGAGAATGATGGGGCTTTCTGCTTCTGCAAAGATTTAAATTCTTGGAAATCCTTAACAGGGTCACCATGAGCCAGAATCAAGTCAATGCACTTAAGAACAGCAAGAATCTTTTTGAAAATAGATTGTCACCTCTTTTTCCTGCTGAGTGATTGGTGGTTTCCAACCTCCAACTTTTGGTTATCAATGGAGAACTTAACCACTATGCCACCAGGGTTCCTCATAGTAAACAAACTTCAAGTTCATTTATATTATTGGGTTAATACTATTTTAAAGGAGTCCTGGTGTGGCTGTGGGCTAACGCATCAGACTGCAAAGTCATTTAAACTGCAAGGTTGGTGGTTCAAGCTCAACAATTGCTCCTTGGAATCGACTCCACGACGGCACTTAACAACCACAACTATTGTAACATTGTGTTGCATTGTTAGTTACCGTTCCATGTTTATACCATCTTATTTCCCCATCTCGAGTATAAATATCTTGAAGAAGATTTCAGTTGTCTTACATATTTTAGCTTTTGGGTTGACCCAGGCCATGGTACCTTGCCCTGGGAACATCCCTCTTATAGCAAATTGCTGTTTGCCCTGGGGGGAACCTTCACTGAAAGCAGTCATCAGCCAGAGGAGAGATTCAGATAAAAGTCTCCAGATGGGGGCAGAATTGAAAAGAAAATGGTTCTTAATAACCCTCTGTCTCCTTTCAACGAAGATCTCCCAGCAGAAAGCAGTAATTTAATTACAAGGGTGCCCAGCCATCGTTTGCCCCATCTTCCCAGTCTCTTCTTTCCCAGGGAAGGAGACAGAAACAACAAATATCAAATATCGAAGGGGGCGGAGGAAGAGATAGGTCACCCAAGTTCTTTACTGACACATCTTGCAAAGTATATGGTTGGCGCTAATAACAGGAATTGAGAAGGTAGACCCAAGAACACCAATTCCCAGCCAGCCGCCTGGACTCCAGTCGTGGGGAACAGTCGGTGGAGGGGACCCGGCTCCCCCTTCACCTGCAGGGGGGCAGTAGTAGGGGTTCGTGGGTGGAGAGGGTAAAGACAGGCTGGAGGGGCGGGGGCAGTGTGGCTCCGCCTTCTCCTCCCGGGAAGCTGGGGCCCTGCAGAGTAGGGGACTCCGGCAAGCTGCGGGGAGCGCTCATAAATTGCTTGGGGAAGCGTTGGGCCAGGGTTGAGGCTAGAAAGCCGGCGGCGAGATGAGCTCGACGCCTGTCTTCCTGCGTTCCGCCGAGGTGCAGCGCCACCTCGGCAGCTCCAGCCTCCTCATACCGCCTCTGGAAGCGGCTCTGGCCAACTTCTCCAGCGGCTCCGACGGAGGGGTCGTGCAGCCTGTGCGTACTGTGGTGCCAGTGACCAAGCACAGAGGGTGAGTGAGAAGGCAGGGGCCCGGCCAGAGAAACCGGGAGGGGGCAGAGGAGGGGTGCGAAGGAAAGGAAGAGATGGCCAATCATTGCTAATAATAGCTGCTATTTGAGAACTTGTCTTCCCGCTGTGCTAAGTGGACACTTTGCAGGTAGTGGTGTTGTTAAGACTTGGTTTTGATTCACACCAACCCTGTTGTGGGTTTCCGAGGAGCGGCTGCTGGGTTTGAACCACCAACCTTACATTACACTGTCCACGTAGGTATTGAGATTCAGAAAAATTAAATGATTCACCCAAGGTTACACAGCGAGTAAGTGGCGGAGTTGGAAGTCCAATCTGGATTTTCTCATCCAGAGGCAGATTCGTGAGTATAGGAGGGGGCTTCAAAAAGCTCATGGAAAATGAAATGGAAATATAATGGAATGTTTCTGCGAATTTTTTGAAGCCTCCTTGTACTATACTATTCCTATGCATGAGGGAAGGGCAAGGCAAAATGGAGAGACCAGCGGGGACATGCTTCTAGAAAGACAACAGGAGGTGTTTGGGAATTTGAAAGCTCCCAGTTCTGGTGTGGTGCTATAGTTCAGTGACTGCAAGGTCGGTGGCTCAAACTTACCAACCGCTCCTCGGAAACCCTACACAGGCACTTAACAACAACAACAGGATTTCTGGGGGAGGATTGAAGTGATTTTCATTCCCTTTGTAGTTTCTTGGGAGTCATGCCTGCCTACAGTGCAGCAGAAGATGCCTTGACCACCAAGTTGGTCACCTTCTATGAGGGCCACAGCACCACCTCCACCGTCCCCTCCCACCAGGCCACGGTGCTACTCTTTGAGCCCAGCAATGGCAACCTGCTGGCGGTAAGTAACTCCCTGCCCTGGGGTGGAGAAGGGTCCATGGGTCCCAGGTAGACTCAGAAGTTAGTTCTCTGTGAGCAGGAGTATTGATTGTAACCACACATGGCTCTCCTTAGGTTAAGGTTGTATGTCACTGTGCTTCTGTTTCTGGGGTCGACTGAAGATGCATAGCCCAGCCCCAGAATGCCCTGCTCCTTTGAGTCCAGAGAGCAAAAGTGTTGTTTCTCATCAAATGTCCAGTAAACTGCACCCACTCCCCAGACCACTAGACCCAGTGTATACCCAGTAGCCAGGGGAACTATTATTTACCGAATCTCTGTCAACATGGAATTTAGGGGGTGTTCTGTAAACCCTAGGAGTCTTTTCTGTGGGGTACACAGTGACCTGTTACAACATCTGATCATCGGCTCCACAAAAATAGAATCTCAATTTTACTCATCACTTACTATGTGTGAGGTACTTTTCTAAACTCTTTACATGTATTGACTGTCTTAATACTTGACTGTTATCACCCCCATTTTACAAATGAGGAAACTGAGCCTCAGAGCAAGTATATGCAACTGACCCAGGTTTACATACCTGAGAAGTGACATACCTGGGCTTCACATCTAGTTGGTCTAACTCCAGGAGCTATCTGCTTTAACACTGTGCTCTACGACCTTCTTGTTTTCTTGGGGTTTAAAATAAAATTGTCTTCTTTTGTGTCAAGGCGTTCAGCATTTTAATTTTAGTAACTGTATTTAATTCCAATCAGTTTTACATGTTCTATGGTGCTGTGGGTTAATGCTATGGACTGCAAGGTTGGTTTGAAGCTCAAGGTCGGTGGTTCAAGCTCACCAGGGTCACTATGAGTCAGGACTGACTCAATGGCACTTAACAACAGCATTGCATTTTTAACTGCCACTTATTGAGCGTTGATCATGTGCTAGGCAGGAGACCTTGACCACCGAATTCACCTCTGACAACATGCCTCTGTGGGAGTTTTTTTGTCCCCACACCCCATTTCTGTTGGATTCATAGAAGCTTCCGTTGGTCGAGCCACTTTGCTTCAAGTCACACAGCTGGCTAGTGAATGGCCAAACATCAATCCTAGTTCTGTCTGGCTGTGGAATGTGTGTCCTTAACTTCTGTGCTCTGTGGCCTCTCAAACTGCCTCTAACACCAGGCAGTTGAGACATTGTCAGAGACTCTTCTTAACTCTACCAGCACCACGCATGAGTCCTTAGGGCCCGCTTCTTTATCCCCATGAATTTCTAGCTCTGCTAGGAATCGACTGTTAGTCCTCTAGGAAGGGTCTCTAACTCTCCCCAACCTTTACTCAACCAGTGGAGGTGTCATCCACACTACCTACCAACAGTGGTTCCCCGGGAAAAGTGGGACCAGCCAGGCTTTGACTGAGTGTCAGAGATTTAGATATTTGCTGAATCTTCTCAGTAACCAAGTAACTCAGTTCTTCACATATAATGGGAATAATCATAGCTCCCTGGGAAGAATCCACTGAGATGAATAACTTACAAGCAGAAAATAATTGTGCAAAGCATGAATATTGTCATTATCTAGAATGATTCTCAATCCTCATTATGAATCAGACTGATCCGGAAGCTTTTAAAACCGAGGATGTCTAGGTCCCACCCCTAGAGTTCAGATTCAGTTAATCCAAAGGTTGGACCCGAGCATCTAACTTCTAACTTCAAAAAGCTCCCTGTATGTTCAACAGAAATTGACAACCCGTGAGGTAGCGTTTCATAGAGCCATGGTGGTGTAAAAAAGTTCATTGCTGCTAACTGAAAGGTCTGTGCTTGGAACTCACCAAGTGCTCCATGGGAGAAAAGACCTCATGATCTGCTTCTGTAAAAATTGTTGTTGTTAAGTGCCGTCGAGTCAGTTCTGATTCATATCAATACTGTATCGGGATTCTGAGGCTTTAAATCTTCACGGGAACAGAAAGCCTCATCTTTCTCCCATGGAGTGACTAGTGGGCTAGAACCACAGACTTTGTGATTCACAGTCATATGGAGCCACCACACTCCCCCTAGGAAGCCCTATGGGGCAGTTCTTATAGGGTCTTATAGGACCATTATGAGTTGAAATGAACTCAATGGCACACAGTGGCAACATAGCCAAGTTCCACTGCCCTTGCGCAGAAGTCAAATGACTTAACGTTATCCTCCTTAATTCAATGATTTAGGAATCTCAGGGCAAGAAAACAAAATGGGCAGTTCTTGAAGGTTGGCATGTACGAGATGTTTTCATATGTGCCATAGCATTTAATGCTCACAATAATGGTTGGCAGGATCTTTATTTTCACTGGTGAGGAAACCAATACTTAGAGATTAAGTTCTTTGTTCAGAGTTGCAAATCTCATTAAGTGGAGTAATTGGATCCAGGTTTGACATGAAGCCCAGGCTCTTTGTAAAATTTCCTAGGGCAATTCCTTTAGTGATGCTTTCCTCAGCTTCCATAGTAGACGGGGTGTCCCTTGCTCACTGTCTCCCTTCTTTCCAAGGTCATGGATGGAAATGTCATAACTGCAAAGAGAACTGCTGCCGTATCTGCCATTGCTACCAAGGTAAGATTAGTGGTCAGGGTGAGCTAGTGGCAATGGATGGGGCTTGGGAGCTCAAGTTCAAGAAACTAAAGTAGAAATTAGGAAACTCTGTTGGTCTTACTTTGAACAGAGCTGGAGTTACGGAGACTAAATGTGGGGTTTCAGATGAGCATAATAAGTCATGACCTTCATTATTACTGTTAATTGTCAGATAGTCACCTCCAACTCATCTTCATAACTGTTGGTGAGCCTGAGTCCATTTTAGTGACCACTGTGTATTTTGAGTGCCTTCCAACCTAGGGGCTTATCTTCTGTATTGGGCAGTATTCTAGTGTGCTCCATATGGCTCCCATTGACTAATTTTTGAACGTAGATCACCAGGCCTTTCTTTCTAGTCTTAAGGTCGAAATGCCATAGAAATCTGTCTACTATGGGTGATGACAGTACTAATATTTGAAATATCAATAGAATAGTTTCCAGCATCCTAGCCACCACAGTATGACACACTGGCAGAAATTAATAGCTACTACTTATTGAACATCACCAGGTTCCAGGTACTTTTCATACATTATTTCTCATGCTCATCATCAACCTTGCAAAGTGGATATGATTACCTCTGTTTACCAGGTATAGGCACTGCAGCTCAGAGAAGCTCTGTAAATTGTGTAGGAATACATAGGCAGAAAATGGAAGAGCAAGAGTTTCAGATTTGCCCCCTGTGACTCCTAGAACGGCTTCCTTGTCCCTGTACCACACTGCTCCCAGTAAATCAATGTGGTCAGCTTGTAGACCAGAGCCAGTGCTGGACAAATGGCAGAGGGATGAGTCGAACAGATCCAAGCCAGATTCATGTATTCATTCAGCCAGTATGGTCTGAGCTCCTCCCATGCACTAGACCTGGTTCTAAATAATAGGGATACAGTAATGATTGAAACAGAAGATGGAACACACAGTATTGGGGAGAAAGTGAAATTTCAAATTATCTAGGTAAGACCTGACTAATATGTAATATTTAAGTTAAGACTGAAAGAGGTGAGTGAGTGAACCATACCAAAAATGTGGTATGAGAACACTCCTTGCAGAAAGAACAGCCAGTAAGGACAATGGTGAGTGTTAGGGTTTGAGTTGTGTTCCACAAATACAGGTATTGTAAACCCTAACCTCTTAGAAAACGTTCTAGTGGTGCCTCAGGATAATCACTCCACCTGAAGGTTGGTTTGAACTGAAAGGTCAGTGGTTCAAATTCACCAGCCACTCCTTGGAAACCCTATACAGTGTTGTTATGAGTCGGAACTGACTCAACAGCACACAGCAACAACATGCCTGTGGTCAGAGTCCTGGTGTGGCCCTGTAGGATAAGAACTGGACTGCTAACCACAGTGTTCAAGCCCACCAGCTGCTCTTCCTCGGAAACCCTACGCATGGCCACTATGAGTCTTAACTAAGTAACAATGTACTTGTGGTTATAATCCCATTTGAGAATGGGTCTTCTTTGTTATGCTAATGCTAACTTATTAGTGTAGGCTGTTTTCTTTTGATATATAAAAGAGACTAAACAAGCAATGGAAGAAACATAGTTGGGGAAAATAGATGCTGTCTATGCCCAGTGAGCCAAGGAACACCAAGCCTGCAGATCCTGAAAAGAGAAGGACCTTTCCCCAGAGGCAGCAGAGAACAAATCCACTACCATAGAGCTTGTGCTCTGAGTTCAGATTTCTAGCTTCCTAAACTGTGAGGAACGAGCTCTGGTAGCATAGTGGTTACAAGTCGGACTGCTAGCCTCAAAGTTAGCAGTTTGAAACTACCAGCTGTCCCATGGGAGAAGGATGAGACTTTCTGCTCCAGTAAAGATTTA
Source organism: Chrysochloris asiatica (assembly GCF_000296735.1). Taxonomy (NCBI): domain Eukaryota; kingdom Metazoa; phylum Chordata; class Mammalia; order Afrosoricida; family Chrysochloridae; genus Chrysochloris; species Chrysochloris asiatica. Next base: position 2,399,633 of record NW_006408866.1, on the reverse strand, counting down.
CAGCCTCGGAAATCTATACAGGGTTGCTATAGGTCAGAACCAACTCCATGGAACACCACCACCACCACCACCACCAAACTATGAGAGGGAGCTGCAGGTTAATGTGCTGGACTGCAAGGTCAGTTTGAACTGCAAGGTTGGCGGTTCAAGCTCACCAGCCACTCCTTGGAAACCCTATATAGGATTGCTATGAGTCGGAATCGACTTGACGACATTTAACAACAAACTATGATAAAGGAGCCCTCGTAGCGCTGTGGGATAAGCATTGGATGGCTAACCAAAGGTCAGCAGTTCCAAGCCACCAGCCTCTCAGTGGAAGAAAGATGAAGTGATCTGCTCCTTATAAAGATTTATAGTCTCAGAAACCTTAACAAACAGTTCTACTGTATCATCTAGGGTCAATTTAAGAAGGAACCAACTTGATGGCAGTGAATTTGGTTTTTGTTTGAAACTATGAGAATATAAATTTCTGTTTGTTAAAGCTACCCAATTGTAGTATTTGTTAGAGCAGCACTAGATAGCTAAGACAATGAGTTTTGTAAGCAGTGTTCCATGAACTTCTCAAGCATTCTTCCTGTAAGAAATACGTCAGAGTACCCTACAAGAAAAAGTATTTGGGGAAAGTTAGAGTTAAGAAGAAGAGACTTTGAAAACTGGGTGTCTGTGGAAAATTGGAGTCTGGACCTTAGCACTAAATGTACAAGGTCTTGAGACATTGGCATACAAGGCTGACGCATAAAGGAAGCATGTTGACCAAAGTGTTCAGCTTGTGAGTACGTATCTTAAGGTTTTCTAAATACATGATGGGGAGGGAAGACTGTGAGGATTAATTCTGGTAATTGTATATGACGGGAGTATACTGTAGTACCCACCTCGGGGAACTGGTTTTTAATTATGCCCTGACCCAACTCTGATTGAAATAATCAAGAAAATTCTTGCAATTTTCTCTTTGGTAGCTTAAGAACAGACTGACTTAACAGCCCTGCCTTACATTTGTACAAGATTTTGGCCTTTTTCAAAATCATCTCGAACCCATTGTCTTTATTTAACTTGGAGTCTCTGTAAGGAAGGCAGAGCAAGTATGATTGGCTTCAATTAGCACATAAGGAAATGGAGACTTGGGTTGTTCTGAAGTCATATAACCTGGTAGTGGTGGGGTCTTCCAAGACTGCCTGATATTAGATAACTCAGTCTTTTTCAACCCTATCTACACAGCAGTGTCCCCTGGGAAATTTACTTTTTCTTTTCCTTTAGTTCAGATTCCCAGAACTACTGAATCAAAGTCTCTGACTGGGACCTTGAAAACTAGTTTGTTTTTTCTAGTCCCTGGTTGATTCTGATATCCACCCTAGCTTTGGGAACTATACCATTCTAGACCCTACTCTCAGTTACACTTTGCTTTGTTGCATTGGTAAAAACCTGAACTTATTTATAGAAGAGTTTAGGCTGAAGAGTTCACTTTCGGCTGAAACTTGAGAACATCATTCCCAGGGACTCAGCTCAGATGGGCTCTTTCAATAAGGAACAAAAGTCTTCTTACTTTTTACCTTGTTGATGTTAGAATGTTTTCTTTTCCACCGCTTTTCTTTCAACTTGGGCATTTGGGAGAAGGATTGGATGTTCAGAAGACTTGGAGTCAAATTGATACTGTCACTATTTTGTGTTTGGGTTTCTTTTGGGGACTGTGTCATACCTTTAAGGTAATAACATATAACAGTTTATCCTGGCATGCATGCATTTAGTCACCAAAATTTGAGTGCCCACCACATGTCTTGTCTTGTGCTCAACATGGGACATGGTATGGTGAGCAAAGCCAGACAGTGTGTGGGGTACAGTGGAAGAAACAGACAGTAATCCAGACGTTACGCCAGCACATCTGAAATCACATGAATCAAAGGTGTGAAGTGCTATGTAAGTGTGGAACAGTGAGTTCAATGTAGTCTAAAGGATTAAGGGCAGCTTGTCTTGAAAAAGGTATATTTGAACAGAGACATAAAGGCTCGTAGGAGCTACTTGTGAGAGGCAATGGGGAAAGCATTACTGGGCAGAGGAAAGAACCTGTGCAAAAGCCCTGTGGCTGAAGGAGACAATTGTACTTGAAGAACTGCAAAGAAGCCACAAAGCACAGGGGGACATGGCATGGAGGGCCAGACCATGAAAAGCCTTGATGAATACAAACAGAACAAAATTTCAAATTCTTTGTTTAAATGAGAAATCTAGCAGATTCATACATACATTTTTAATTATGTGCATGCTTATGGTAAAATAACAATAGGTCACTAATGCTGTTCAGGAGACCTGGTGTGGCGCTGTGGGTTAATGTGCTAGACTGAAAAGTTACTTTGTACCACAAGGTTGGCGGTTCAAGCTCATCAGCGGCTCCTCAGAAACCCTACACAGGGTTGCTATGAGTCAGAGCCAACTCCATGGCACTTAACAACAACATTGCACTTCAAAGGAACCCTGGTAGCATAGTCGTTACAAATCAGGCTGCTATTTTCACAGTCAGCAGTTGGAAGCTAACTGTGATTCCATGGGAGAAAGATGAGGTTTTCTGCTCCAGTAAAGATTTTCAGCATCGGCAACCCTATGCAGGGTTGCTATGAGTCGGAACCAATTCCACAGCATATAGCTACCACCACACCAATGCAATTCAAACCTACCAGCTGCTCCTCGGAAACCCTGTACAGGGTTACTATGCATCAGAATCAACTAGATGGCACTTAACAATAACAACAATCCTAATCCTGGTGTGGCACCATAGGATAAACATTTCGACCTCAAGGCCAATGTGAACTCAAAAGGTAGGCGTTTCAAACTCAGCAGCTGCCCCTCGGAAACACTATACAGGGTCGCTATGAGTCAGAACCAACTCAACGGCACTTAATAACAACAACAAAGCCTACTATGGGAACATGGTGGCTCTGTAGGATAAGCACTGGATTGTGACTTACAAGATTGGTGGTTCAAGCCCACCAGCCATTCCTCAGGAAAAAGATGAGGCTTTCTGCTCCCACAAAGACTTACAATGACACATAATAGCAAGAGCAATCCTGCTATGAAAGGGCAATGGTAGAATTCTCACCTTCCATGCTGTGTGTGGCACCGTCAGCGGTTCAGAAACCCTAGGACAGGATCTCTTTGAGCTGGAATCAACTCGATGGCACTTAACAACCACAACAATAACAACATGCAGGAGACCTGGTATGATTATTCCCAGCCAGTATCCCTCAAGCACAAAGCCTTTCATGGGGAGGACTCTGGACTGGGCAGTATTTCATTCCACCATGCAGAGGATTGTCATGAGTCATGGCAACTGGTAACAGCCATCAGTTCATAGGGCCACCATCTGAACTAAATGAGACAACAGATATCAAAGGACATATATTAGGTGCTCAATAAAGGTTTCTTCCTTCCTTCCCAACTCCATGGAGGGGAACTGAAACACAAGTGGAACTAATTGCTCGAGAGCTCTTGATATTCAAACTCTGTCTTTTTCTCCTTTCATTTGGCCGCTAATGCCTCTTTTGAACTTCTCTGTCTCATGTCTCTCAAACAGTTTTTGAAGCGCCCTGACAGTGAAGTTTTATGCATCCTTGGGGCTGGGGTCCAGGCCTTCAGCCACTATGAGATCTTCACAGAGCAGTTCTCCTTTAAGGAGGTAAGTCCAGGGGGTTTGGGGGAGAATGAAGGGAGTACCCTGTCACATGCAACTTGGGTTATTTTGAAATACTAGGTCAGAAGTCCGATCTAGGCCATTCTTCCACCTTAATGGCTTACCCAGTAGTCCCACTGGAGGGGAAGAGTTGGCTGGAAGGCCCGGGTCACCTCTTTCCAGTTTCTCAGTTCACAGGGTATACAGCTAATCTACTTAGCTAATTAAAGGATTATATTATGAGTCGGAATCATCTTGATGGAAGTGAGTTTAATCATAATGCAAGCAAATCACCGGGCCTTTATTCTGTGGAGCTTCTGGATAGGTTCAAACCACCAAACTTTAGGTTGACTTATTGTTGTTGTTGTTAAGTGTCATTGAGTCGGTTCTGACTTATAGCAACCCTGTATAGGATTTCTAAGAAGTGGCTAATGGGTTTGATATGCCCACCTCTAAGTTAGTAGTCCAGTGCTTATCCTACAGCACCACCTAAACTATAGGTGCCACCTAAGGGCCTCCGGTTAGTGTGCAACACTCTGAAATGCTAACTATCTAACCTGTGATTACGCCTAGTTCCCCCCGCTGGGGTGTAATCTACAGGGGGACACACACTTTGTCTTGTCCAGTGTTGTATCCAAGTGCAGGGTTGAAGGCAAACAACTGGTATCTGTTGAGTGGACACAGGAATCTAGGGGTTCAACTTCCCAACTCACATTGTGATTTGCAGTCAGTTTACCTGTATTTCTTTTCTTAAGCGTTGCCTTTATCTATTAAACATTTCTCATGGGGAAAAAAAGGCGGGTGGAGGCTATAGTATATCCTTGAAGGAGACCTGGTGGCACAGTGGATTAAGCATTGTGCAGTTGACTGGAAGGTCAGCAGTTCAAACCCACCAAACACTCCATGGAGACATAGATGAGACTGTCTGCTTCTGTAACTATTTACAGCCTTGGAAACCGTATGCAGCAGTTCTCTGTCCCATTGGGTTGCTATGAGTAGGTTTGGCTTGGGCGTTTGGTTATACCCATTATAGACACTGCCTTTCTGGGAGAATCCGTGAGTCTTTGGGTATTTAGGGTTATGGATTCAGTCTCTGAATGATACAAATGGTTTACACTCAACAATTTGAACGCAGCCAGTGGAGCCAACGAAGAAAGTCCTAGGGATCTGCTTTCATAAAGATGGCAGCCAAGGAAACCCTGTGGTGCCGTTCCACTCTGTAACACATGGGGGTGCCATGGGTCAGAGCATGCCCTCTGGGGTATCCCTTCCCTCTCATCATGACTCATACTTTCTTCTAGGAATATTCCAAATGCCTTTCATTTTATTTTTTTATATGTATGTGAGGGGCGGGGCTTAAGTAGTTTCATGATAAAAATAATATATCTGTCTGCATTTGGAAATACAGACAATATGTGTGTGTGTGTGTGTGTGTGTGTGTAGATAGATAGATAGATAGATAGATAGATAGATAGATAGATAGATAGAAAGAAAGAAAGAAAGAGAGAGAGAGAGAGCCCTGGTGTGGTGCTATAGGATAAGCACTTAACCAGAAAGGTTCAAACTCACCAGCCGCTCCTTAGAAACCCTATACAGGGTCACTATGAGTCAGAACCAAATCAATGGCACTAAACAACAACAAGATTGCCATCCAAGTTGCAAATAATATACAATATGTCCAGCCATAGGGAGTAGTTAACAATGGTACCCTTTTTAATAGACAGTTATGCAAATATTAGATAAAAATTAGATAATCTGGAAAGGTAATGATGTTAGAACATTAAATGAAAAGTTAGTATATACAAATATATATATCTAATTAAAATTGTATTTTTAAAACTAATGATTTAAGTATCTAAGATTGTAAAATGTTAACTGCTTGTCTTTGAAAACAGGTAAAGTATATTTTTATTTTTCATGTGTATTATATAAAGATATATTGTTGTTAAGGAGCTCTGGTTGTGTAGTGGTTACGAGTTGGGCTGCTAACCCCAAGGTCAGCAGTTCGAAACTACCAATCATTCCATGGGAGAAAGATGAGGCTTTCTGCTCCTGTAAAAATTTACAGCCTCGGAAACCCTATTCCAGGTTGCTATGAGTTGGAACCAACTCCACAGCACACCACCACCACCATTGTTGTTAAGTGCTGTCGAGTCGGTTCTGACTCATAGCGACCCCTTATATAGGGTTTCCAAGGAGCAGCTGGTGGGTATGAACTGCCAACCTGTGATTCACAGTCAAGTGCTGATCCTATAGTACAACACCAGGATGGTGACCTTACTTGGACATAAAATGTATTTCTGTATTTATTACACTTCCTTATGGGAGATTCTTTACCCTTGTTTTTAATTAAGAGGCTGATAAACCCCTTCCAGCAAGACAACTGTTAACAAGCTAGCAAGTCCCCTCAAATCAAACTCAACCTACTGCCACTGAGTCGATTCCTACTCTATATAGGCTTTCCAAGACTGTAAATATGAGGGAGCAGACAGCCTCATGTTTTACCTGCGGAGCGGCTGATGGTTTTCAAGCAGCCTAACACCTAACCCATAGCACCACCAAGATTCCTGGAAAGTCCCCAGCTCCTCATAAAACTTAAGCCTCCATCCCTTAGTACCTAACAGGATTCAAATTATGGCTACCATTCTGGTGGTTGGTGGTGGTTATGTGCCATGGAATTGGTTCCGACTCATAGTTACCCTGTACAGGGTTTCTGAGGCTATAGATCTTTACAGGAGCAGAAAGCCTCATCTTTCTCCTGCCGAACAGCTGGTAGTTTCAAACCGCTGACCTTGAGGTTAACAGCCAGACTTGTAACCACTACGCTACCAGAGCTCCTTAACTACTTATCATTCTTGGCCTTTTCTATCTGCTGCACCATTCCTCCTTCAAGCCCTTCTGATTGTTAATTATTTCCTTATACTTCAGAGATCCAGCTAACCGTACAAAATACTGCCTATTTGTGAAGCTCACAAGCCCTGTGACTCTTTACTGGGTCTCAGATACACAGCAGCTAGTCGATGCTGACTTTGCCCAGTTTCATTGGCATTTTACATGAACACTGAGACTGAGTCAAGTTATGTAATTTCAGGAACAGAAAGTTACAAGAGCAAGGATCTGTTCTAAGCCTGCTTTACCACAGAACATGCTCTGCTAATCATTAAACTACATAGTACCTGTCAAATGACAGAGCTGTCTCAGGTAGAACTGAAAAATGTCCAAGATTTTCTAATGGGGAAAAGGAATCCTCCTGATGTAGCGGGTTAAGCTTTGGGCTGATAACTACAAGGTCAGTGGTTCAAATCCACCATCTGCTCCATGGAAGAATGATGAGGCTGTCTGCTCCCATAAAGATTTACAGTCTTGGAAATCCTAAGGGGCAATTCTGCTCTGTCCTAAGAGCTGATATGAGTCAGAATCAACTCAATGACAGTGAGTTTGGTTTGGGGCTTATCTAAGGAGCTGGAGGTAGAGAAAGCTCATTTTCAAGTAGGATAGGAACCTGGTAGCATAGTTGGTAAGTGCTTGGTTGCTAGCTGAAAGGTGGGAGGTGTGAACCCACAAACCTGCTGCTCGTCAGAAGACAGGAAGAAAGATGCAGTCTGCTTCCATTGGAAGCCCTAATGGGCAGTTTTACCCTGTCCTCTAGGGTCACTGTAAGTCAGAATCAGCTTACGCAATGGGTTTCGTATTGATTTAGATAGGCACGTGACTGGATTGATGTTATCAAATGTTCATTCACCATAAGGAATGATCTAGATAACTACAGCTTCTGCACTAGAGAGGTTCAGTTTAGCCTTGCTGACTTTGGATTAATGCCAACAGCCACAACATATTGTGCCCACGTCTCTCTTATTCTCCCAATGAAGGTGAGGATATGGAACCGCACGAGAGAAAATGCCGAGAAGTTTGCAAATGCTGTGCAGGGGGCAGTACGGGTCTGTTCATCAGTCCAGGAGGCTGTGACAGGTGCAGATGTGATCATCACAGTCACCATGGCAACAGAGCCCATATTGTTTGGTGAATGGGTGAAGCCAGGAGCTCACATCAATGGTAAGTATAGTGGCTTCTTGCGCCAGGCCCAGGACCAAGGGCTGCATGGCAGAGCGGTTTGATTCCGTGTGTAAACATGTTGGGAGCCCTGGTGGTGCAATGCCTAAGCTCTTGGCCAATAACCAAAAGGTCAGTAGTACAAACCCACCAGCCCCTCCATGGGAGAAGAACCTGACAATCTGTTCCTATAAACATTATACCCTAGGAAACTCTACGGGGCAGTTATAGGCTGTCATATAAGGTTACTACTAGTCAGACTTGACTCTGCAGCACACAACAACATGGACAAGTGAGAGACCCGAAAGACAACACTGGCTGCAAGAAGAAAACTGCAAACCTGAAATGAATATTTAGTTAAGGATATCTCAAAAGTAACGTTAATACCAAATGGTCTACCACAACTCAATTCTTACACGTGGTAAGGTTTTAAGTCACAAAAGACAAGGAAGTCATTTGTTCTTAATAAAATTTCAAATCATAAAACTTTTCCAAAACAACTACAGTAAAAAGACATTTAATGTGTCGTGTGGATGCTTTTTACTGTGTGAAAAGAGGTGGGAGAAATTCGAAAAATTAAGAGTGCCTGGGCCCCTGAAAACCTTCAAATGGCCTTGTGGAATCTAGTGAAAACTAGTCTGTTATTATTAGCAGGTGCTGTCATATAGTCTCTATAGGCGTTATTTGATTTATTTAATCTGTTTATCAGTCTTAGGATGTAGGAGCTGTTAGTATCTTAGCCCGCATTTTGCAGGTGGGTATTCCAAGGAGCTCTGGTAGCGTAGTAGTTACGAGTCGGGCTGCTAACCTTAAGGTCAGCAGTTTGAAACTACCAGCGGTTCCATGGGAGAAAGCTGAGGCATTTTGCTCCCATAAAGATTGACAGCCTCGGAAACCCTGTGCAGGGTCACTACGAGTTGGAACTGACTCCTCGGTATTTAACAACAACAAACCAAGGTACCAGTTGCTATCAAGTTGACTGCAACACATGGCAGCCATATTGTGCCAGAGTAGAACTGTGCTCCATCACGTTTTCAGTGCTTATGGTAGTAGGTCCCCAGGCCTTCCTTCCGTGGCATCTCTGGGTGGACTCAAACCTGCAACCCTTCAGTTAGCAGCCAAGTGCAGGAGCCCATAGTTAATGCACTTGGCTAGTGGGTTGGGGCTGGCTTTGAGGACCCTAAGACCATTTCTGGAAGGACTCAGGAAATTAAGGGGAAATGGGTTCCCAGAGAATTTTCATCAAGACTGAATTAATTACTGTTATTTTTTAAAGTTAATAATAACATAAATTCATGACCTCCCAATTTCAGTGGTTCAGGAGTCCCAACATGGATTAGCTGTGTCCCCTGCTTAAAGTCTCACCAGGGTGGAATCCAGGTGTTGTCTGGCTGTGGTCTCATCTAGAGCTGGGGGTCCTCTTCAATGCTCACAGGATGGTGGCAAGCTGATGTTCCTTCCAGTTGTAGGACTGAGGTTCCTATTACCATGAGTTTACTCTCAGTTCCTTGCCATGAGGACCCTCCATCTTCAAAGCCAGCAGCAAGATGGTCCCTCATATTGAATTTCTCTCATTCTTGACATCTCTCACCAGGAAAGACTGACTTCATTTTAATTCAAGGCATCTCTATGTTTCCCTAACTTAGGGATATATTCGTTTCTGCATTCCCAGAGATTTCAAATATACATAAGAAAAGTGTCTTTATAAGTGTAACCAACAAATTAGACACAATAAAGAGATTTTACTTACTTTACAGCTTTACCAATTCCAACGTCCTCCATCCACACTTGGCTTATCTCCTCCACCTGCCGCCATTGCTAGTCTTCTGACCTATTTTGCCAATGGCCTTTGAGTTGATTCTGTGTCAGAGTAGAACAGAGCACCATAGAGTTTTCAATGACTGATTATTTAATCAATCAGGCTTTTCTTCTGATGAGCCTTTGGATAGACTCAAACCACCAACCTTTAGGTTATCTGTAGACTGTTCCATTCTAACCCCACTGAAAGCAAAGCCAGATCCCAGGCTGAGTCAGACCCCTCCCTTTGCCACCTGGCCCACCTCCATCTGCCCAAGTGGCCTCACACAACCCTTTGACAACTCGCCAGCTCAGAAACAGTGGTTGTCTTGGGCGGCCAGTGCAACGAGAAAGGGTAGCCTGAGAAGCTGGACCTTTTCCCACCAGCTTATGATTTATTTACAAGTTTCATTAGCTAGTACTTTTGTTCTATAGAACTCCCCACAGAAACGGCCTTCAAGAAAGACATTTCTTAACAGCTCACTTTGCAACTTAGAGCAAGGGAGAACAGCGGGAGAGGGGACGAGTAGAGAAAACTGGACAGCAGTGTGAGAAGGCATATCAATGCTGCATGTATTTGTGTGAAACTCTATAGAAATTTCCAGAGACTGGCTGGCCATGAACTAGATCCCTGCCAGCAGATATGTTTTCTTTGGGCCATAGTGTGTGGGTTTTTTTGTTTTGTTTTTTTAAATCAAACTAGAGGGACTGGATTGGGAATGGGAGGGTCAGAAGCACACAGAAGAATTCAGGCCTTTGGTGAACCGGTCATTGTTCAGCTCTAACTAATTGATGCCCTGTGAGAAAGCATGCCTACTGCTATCAGATCTATTTGCATATGCTTTGCTCACTTCTGTTACTTGCCTAAACCCTGCACGCCTGGGGTTTCAGGTTGGGCATTAGTTAGGTCCCATCACCAGCAGACAGGATACTCTGAAGTCAGTGTGTTACTTGTAAGAATTATAAATCATATGTGTAAACCATTCCACTGATAATAGGCACTCAGCAATTGAATGCTGAGTCACCTCAAACCTGTTTAGGAAGGAGGTGGAATAGGAAAGAGGAAGAATGATAGGCATGGCTTGGTAGGCATGGTTACTATTAAAAAGTATCCATCTTACTGATTGGGAAAGGCTTGACTTGAACTGAGGAAGTGCTCCAAATCTGAAAGCTCCCTTAGGTCGTATGTCACCTCCTTTTCCTCACCTGGGCCCATGCTCTTCCATGCTTTAGAACTTTTTAATATCTCTTAAGGCTACTTCTGGGCTGAGTCTGCTTTTCTGTCTTGCAGCTGTCGGCGCCAGCAGACCCGACTGGAGAGAACTGGATGATGCACTTATGAAACAAGCTGTGCTGTATGTGGATTCCAAGGAGGCTGCCCTGAAGGAGTCTGGGGATGTTCTCTTGTCAGGGGTGAGCTTCCTCTCCTGCTGCTCTAACTGGCCTGGCCAGCATCCAGAGTTTCATTCATTTCTTCTTCAGTTTGTCCTGCTCCAGATCTTGGTTACCCCTGTCTCCTTGTGGAGAAACCGGCTCCGTATTGGTAACCAGGTCATTATGGTAGTGACATTATGTGTTGTCCTCTTTCCTTTGCCAGAGAGGGAAGTTTGGGGGAGTTTTCCATTGGCGTGGACTGTCATCGTGGGCTGTGAGAAAGGGATATGAGAGCCTTGTGTAATCAGAAAGTGTTCCCAACAGACTAGCACACTAGCATTATGGGTAAAGCCAACGTTTAGCCTCGTTTTTCCTTTTTAATCAGAATCAAGAAAGAGGCTACCAAAATGAGTGCTCATTTCTGCACAGAATGATTTGGCAGGAAATTTCCCTAGCCACAAACTTGGATCTCTGTGTTCATGGTCTCGCAAAGCCAAATGCTACCCCAAAAAGGATTTCAGGAGAAAGTGTCCTTCTTGACATAATATACTTCACAAATGGATTTAAAAAAAAACTTTTTATCAAGTTCATCGTTTACCGAGTTCCAAGATGCCCTAGGCTAGCTCCAGAAGCCAGCCCATAGCCAACTTCCACGGCCTGGCCTAGGTCACTGTGTGTTTGTTCCGCAGGCAGAGATCTTTGCTGAGCTGGGGGAAGTGATCAAAGGACTAAAACCAGCCCAGTGTGAGAAGACCACAGTGTTCAAGTCTTTGGGTAAGAACCACTGCTCCCTCGTCACTAATCTAACCAGAACATAAATCTAGCTAGCAGACAGAAGAGGAATGATTCACTAGGCTCTGTAGATGAATCATTGGGAAATCTTACACTCAGATCAATTATTTACATGTTTTAGTGTCGTGGCTTAGCCCGTGAACCCCTGGAGTTGGGCAGTGCTGGGTTGAGCTCCCTTCTCTGTCATTCACTGGCATGTGTCCTTAAGCATGTGACTCAACCTCTCTGAGTCATGTGGTTTCTTCACCACCTCTTAGCTTGAGCTAAGGACTGAAATGTACAAGACAATATTTACATATAGCAAGTATCAGCAGTCAATCATTTTGATTTTGATCTAAACGAAACTCAGAAGAAGATGGTTTTCAGAGGTGGAGGTAGGGAATAAAAATGTTGAGACTGGGAGCTTAACAGACCCAGCCAGAAAGTCCAGTTTGAGACCTGTTTCCTCCTGTCCTACGTCCACACTTGCTGATCAAGCGAAGTCACATTACTGCCTACGTAGTTACAGGCATACGGCCAACTAAGGTTGGACTTAAGTGGCCAATTTGTGCCTTGACAGTTGGACATCTCAGGACTCTCGAGGGGTTTGGGTTATTTCAGTAAGACCTGACAAAATGTGAACCAAATTTCTATTAATTATAGGAATGGCCGTGGAGGACACAGTTGCAGCCAAACTGGTATATGATTCCTGGTCATCTGGTAAATAAAACGGAGAAACTCTGCATTGAGATGAATATTACAGTGTAAGGGATATCACCACTGGTCATCTCTGAATTTCTACATCAGTTGAAGGAGCACAGTGCCCAGTGAACTATTGTTTTGTGCTTATCATGTCTTAACTTCATGAGATATCCCCATTCATAGTTGGAAAGCAAATCTAGGTGCCCATTTCTTCTGTGATACCAGAGTATGGTCTGTTCCATTCATTTGTATTCCACTACCTTTTGTATTCCCCAAAATAAAGCATTTTCAATTCTGAAGTATTTACTTTAATAACTTCTACTTCTCATAGCAAAGGAAATGAAGATGGTTAAATGATTCCATTCACTCTTATTCTTTCTTTTTTTTTAAAAAAAAGGACTTTCTCTATTAGGTTTATAGGAAAATTGTGCCAGAAATTGTTTCCATATTACCTCCTCTTTCTTGTTTTTAAATTATTTTTAAACTTTTTATTGTGATTTTGGGTTTACAAACAAGATCATCAGGTATACATTCAGCAGATCATATATTGCACCTTGTTGTATCTCAGTGAGTACAGTCTCTTCCCTGCAACAACATTTATCCCACTTCCTCCCTGTGGCTCCTCATTTCCTTTTTATAGTTCACAAATGAACCAGGCAAGAATATTTGATGTACACTTACAAAAAATTATGTATTCATTTAAATATCCAAAGGGCACATTCTGTCAGCCAACCTCCATCCTGTAGACACACAGTCACCGGCTCTGCTGTCATCACTTTTCTAGGTAGGGATCTCACGCTCCACTCATGTTCTTCCTTGTTGGTCCTGGGATCCTCTGTTCCTGAAAAGATAGATTACCTACTCCCTCCTTTTAGTTACACATCTTCTATAATTACAGTTGTGATAATCACAATTATCCTGCTAACAATTTTTCACAACTGTGTCATAAAATCCTATCACCATTGTCCTCCATCCCCTTTCACCAGATCCACTGGGAACCAAGGAAATTATTCAGTGGGGATTCTATGTTACCCGCCTCATTTTGAAACTAAGCACACTCATAAAGCTTATAAAGCTTGTAAATTAGCCTCTTCATGCCTTTGTAGCTTCCCCCCCATTTTTGATAACCAATGTCTAAATTTTTCGTCTGTATCCCCAGTACACTGATATACTTCCTCTTTCATCTGTCTCTATTTTCTTTATAGTTCAAAAAAATTTTACTCTTGTTGACTATTCACTCTTGAGTGACTACAGTTAAAATTTTTATTGTATTTTTTTAATTGAGAACAAATTCCTGTACCTTAAAGTTCACTATTTTAATTACATAATTCAGTAGCCTTTACAGTAAAACCTGTGAAAGCCAGAGGTTGACAGGACTTCCTTGTTTTTCCCAGTCTCACAAGTTTCCCACCTGTGACAGAGTGCCTCTTACCACTTTCCTATTCATTTCAGTGGAAAATATTTGCATTTTCTTTCTCTGACAGATTTCTGCCTTATGCAGTTTCCGGCTTTCTCGAGTTTTACTATAGTACATTCACAATATTGTACAACCATCAACACTGTCTAACTCCAGAATTTTCATCATCTCAGAAAGAAATCCGATGCCTATTTGTGGCCCCTCTCCGTTTCCCTCTCCCCCAGGCCCCAGCAACTGCCAATGTACTTTCTGTCGCTATGGATTTTCCTCTTCTGGATATTTCAAAGACATATACATACAACATGTGGCCTTCTGTGTTTGACTGTGTATAATTACAATTTAAAGGAATGATAGAGTTTATGCATTGGTCAAGAATTTTTTCATCGAAAGTGATATCAACTTAACTAGCACTGTCTTAAGGAAAATGAATGAATGAGTGAAGGGGGAATGGAATTTGGGGCTCTTGTAATGAAATACAAAGGTAACTAGTTTCAGCTACGGCTGTTTTGGGTAGAGGGGAGGCTCAAATGTCATCAGAACCCAATCTTGTTTTCTCCCTTCCTCGGCACTCTTCTTTTCAGGCTTGGTTCCTCCATTAACAAGCACATCCTCTGGCAAGATGTTGCTAGAGGCTTCTGAATGATATCCTATGCCTTTTTTGGATTCCTGGAAGAAATGTTCTTTTTTCTTAACAGTTAAAAATCCCCAAACTGAGACTCATTGGATCATCTTCAATATGCTCCCGTTCCCTTGGACCGTCTTCAATATGTTCCCTGAGCCTTAACCTCAGGGCTGAGTGAAATGGAGAACTCTATTTGACTAGGATTGGGCCATGAGCCTTCTCCTGAACCATCACAGTGTCCCTGGGAAACCAATACCATGATCTACTACACTACAGACCTGGCTCCCATGCCTACCCTTCAAGTAGCAAATACAATCAGCCAATCTGACCACATGAACTGACAGAAGGAACGGTGTATCTTCCCCAAGAGGGAGGATTAGATATTGAGTAAGCAAAATCTGCAGAGGTCCACTACAACGTCAGAGCTGAAAAGGCTATTAGGGACCTAGCCCAACCTTTGTAACTTACAAATAGAGAAACTGAGGTATAGTGAGACTTCCCAAGGCCCCTGAATGAATAGTGTAGTCCTTGTTCATATAGATCCCACCTGATCCAGGCCCCCACCCCTGGGCTGGTTATGAGTCAGCAGCCAAGGAAAGCATGTGAGTTTGCTTTGTTTTCCTACGTACACTCCTCCTGGCAGGTCCTCTTCATGCTCCAAGTAGGGTGGCCGAACTTCATGTTTGCCAGGCTGTCCAGAAAGGGATTTTTCACTGGAACAAAATAACCTTATCATCGGTTTCTGCATCTCAAGTGAATGTGGAGGTTTTCTGGGGATCGTAACAACTATAATCATGAGGGCTGGGTAAAGGATATGTGATGGGGAGATTACCAAAAGTACCTTCATTCATTCAAGTATTTCTTTTTTTCACAAGAGTTAAATTCTATCATAACTGTGTTAAGGATGCAGTTAAAAAAAGATAGACCTTTGCTAAAGCCACTCACAGTATGATGGTGGTGCTAATATGCCATCGGTTCCAATTCATAGCAACCCTGTATAGGGTTTCCAAGGCTGAAATCTTTACGGGAGCAGAAAGCTTCATCTTTCTCCCACAGAATGGCTGGTAGTTTCAAACTGCTGACCTTGAGGTTAGCAGCCGGACTCATAACCACTGCGCTACCAGAGCTCCTTACTCCCAGTATAGAAGGCAAGAGAGATAATTAGTACAGGGTTGGTCCTGACAGGAATACTTCAGTGTAGATTGGCAGGAGGGACCAGTCCCTGGAGAAGGATACCATGTTTGGTAAAGTGGAGGGTTGGAGAAAAAGAGGAAGACCCCCAACGAGATGGATTGGCAGAGTGGCGGCCTTGATGGGCTCCAGCGTAGCAATCACTGTGAGGTTGGCCCAGGACCGGGCAGTGTTGCGTTCTGTTGTACATAGGGTTGCTATGAGTTGGGCGGAGTTTCTTAATGCTGGGACTACTGATATTTTGGTCTGGATTATTGTCTATGGTGGGACAGGGGTTGTCTTATACATTGTAAAATGTTCACCAACATACCTGGTTTCTACCCATTAAATGTCTAGTAGTACAAACATGCCAATCAAAAATGTCTCCAGACACAGCCAGGTGTTCTCTGGGAAAATGGGGTAAGATTGTCCCTGGTTGAGGAACCCTGGTTTGGATGGAGATGGGTTGAGTTCTAGGCATAATGAGTTTAAGGGTAGATGCCAGGGAACATTTCAGTTTAGGAATTTGGAGCTCAGGCAATGGTCTGGATTTATGGTGTCTCAGATTTAGGAATTATGAGCATATGGCTGACGTGTGTAACATGGTGGTCTACGTGTAAGTACAACACACATTTATCACCCCATAACTTCTCTGTTCCTCAGAAACCCTATACAGGGTCACTATTGGTCGGAACCAACTCAATGGCACTTTAACAACAACAGCAACAAATGTAACCACTCGGAAATTTCTGGTTCTAATTACTGTCGTTGCAGAATTGTATGTTATAGCATTTGCCATAGTTGTCCTTTATTTTTGTGTGCCGTTTTATGTGAGGTTTTTAAAATCCAAGTGTTCTTCAAATTCATTTCCTTTTCTTTCATCACCAAATTGAGATGAAGACCAAGGAGCTGGTCATGGTGGGAGCTTCCATTTCTGTTGAACAAACGCACCTTCCCCTTCCCATATTTTCCAATTTGGGCAGTGTGAAAAATCCTAACTAAAACGTACCAGCGTCCAGGAAGCCATTAGAACTCAATCCTATTATCCTGAACTCTAGTGACCTTTCTGCTGGTCTCTCTTTTCTTACCCCGCACAAAGCATGTCCTTCTATAACACTACCCTGTCTCTCGAGGAGCTCTGGTAGCGTAGTGGTTATGAATCAGGCTGCCAACCTCAAGGTCAGCAGTTCAAAACTACCAGCTGTTCTGCAGGAGAAAGACAAGGTGTTCTGCTCCCGTACTATGAGTCAGAACAGACTCCCCGGCACATAACAACAAAAATACTCTGTCTCTCAAACAGCAATGCTCATTTCCAGCCCAACATTTTCATGCTGCCTCGGGTTTGCTAAAATGCATTATTCTGCATTATTTTGACCTCTGATGTGATGTACAAAACACCATCGGAGAGCACCTTTTTGTTAACAGAAATGCTCCCTAATAAATATGGATTATTCACCACCCACCTGTCTGGCTTACATACCGCTATGACACTGAAATCTATGTCACCGGCATTTCAAGTACCAGCAAGGCCACCTGCATTGGGCACTTTATGACCTGCCGCCTGGCATTGATATGAACCTGCTCCTTCAGCCTGGTAACTGTCCTGAGGTTCATGATGTTCTGGTAAGTGGCAACATTATCCCGGAGAGCAGCAGTGTCCAGTGGAGACTGCAAGTCATTGTCAAGGGCAAAGATGTTGACGCTGAAGTTGACCAGGAATGAGACACAGTGGCCATGGCCATTGTTGGTTGTATTGGACGGATCTTGGTAGAGCATTTATGCTAAGACAAACTAAGAAGAAAAGTCTGGCAATCTATTTCTGAAAATTAGCCAATTAAAACCCTATGGAGCACAACAGAATACTATATTGTTCAATGGACTCATGCCAATGAGGTTGATGACACTGTTTTGTTGTACACGAGGGTGCCACGAGTCAGAGCCGACTTTACAGCAACTTACAACAAGCAGCTATTCTTGTATCCTTACAGAAACAATCTCAGAAACAAATTTCTTATCAGGCAGATTTGGGGGACTATGTGAAGGAAGAGATCTCAACATCTGCAATAATGAAGTACTTTTACTAGATTCATACACCAGAGACTTTGAGATCCTTCTAGGTACTGACTGCTTTCATGTACATTATTGAAGACAAGTATAACTTTAGTTTATTCCAGAACACCAAAATGCAGTATTTATAAACATAATCATCCATGAATGCAACATATTTATTCAGTCACTGACAAAGTTCTGAATTCATCCATTGAGGAAGAATGAGTCAATTGTAGTATCAGGTTTGAGCTTTTGTATTCTCCATAAGTGTATGTCCTCCATGGTGCCTATTGAAGTAGCCCAAACAGATGTGAGTCAGAAAGCATGCTGAAGATAAACAACTGTTTCTATGTTGTTGTTGTTGTTAAGTGCTGTTGCGTTAGTTCTGACCCATAACAACCCTGTATAGTGTTATGAGGAGTAACTGGTGAGTTTGAACTGCCAACCTTGTGGTTCAAACTGACTTTGCAGTCCTGCGCATTAACCCACAGTGCTATTAATGGTAAATTCCACTTGATAGAAGTCTAGCTATCAAAATCTAATGAAGCTTAGTTATTCAATAGGGTTTCAATTTCAGTGGCAATGAATGTCAGTAGCAATGTTGCCGATTTACATACATGTATTCAGATATGCAGCAATGGTGCTAGACAATAGTAAACAGATTAAATATACATGATGAACATGAAGATAGAAAATTTACTTTTGAAATAGAATCTTCCCTGCCAAGAACCTACATTTATTTTGCATTTTGTAAGTTTCAGGAGGTGTTTGTTGTTGTTACGTGCTGTCAAGTTGGTTCCAACTCACAGAGACCCTATATAGGGTTTCTGAGGTTTTAAATCTGTGAAGGAGAGGAAAGCCTCATCTTTCTCCCACAAAGTGGCTGGTGGGCTCTAATCATGGACCTTGTGGTGCACAGTCCATACATTAAGCATGGAGCCTACCCTTAGAAAAATCATCAAATAGGCCACAGTTTATTTCTTCTGTTTCCTTTTTTCTTCTGTCCCCACCCTCTTGTTTAGGTACCCTATGTTTTATTTCTCTCTTAATTCCCTATATCTTACATTCTGTCCCTGTTCTCAGGTAGGGGTATTATAGACCCATGTCTACTACTCATAAACATATAAACAGATGCATTTAAGTTGGACACCAAGTCTCAGGCCACTGGAGGAACATCAATCCCCGCCAACAGGCAGTCACGGGCTTCTGGTGTGGTGCTGTAGGATCAGTACCAGACTGCAAATCACAAGGTCAGCAGTTCAAACCCACCAACTGCTCTTGAAAACCCAATACAGGGTTGCTATGAGTTGGAGCTAACTTGACAGGCAGTCACAGAGCTGAGGATAGAATGGGGTTAGAACCTCAGATTAACAACAGTAATTCACGGGCTAGTAGGATAAAAGGCTATAGTAATTATAACTCATTATAATTTCAGAGTTAGAAGAAAAAAAAAGCATCTCTTTGTTTATCATCATCCATTTGCTCTTTTCTTTATTTGTAATGATAACAAAAAGACCACTGTCTTGTTCCCAGGCGCACTTGAGTTTCTCACTGGTGGCTTACTTGGATGGGCAGAGAGCATGTCTCAGAGTAGAGTTGAGTCTTTTCCTTCAACAGGCAGCTCTAGAACCCTAGGGACTCTTGCCAGTGGCCTGGTATTAGGTAAAAAGCAGGGACTTAAGTAGGCTTCCAGTGGACAACACCATTTCCCCACTGCTGGAGGCTCACCTCTGTTGGCCCAACAGTCCCCATCAGAGTTTGGTGTCTACCAACTGCCCAGGATGCTGTAGCACCTGCTTCCTCCTCTCTATGATATTAAGAACTTTCTTCCTGGGACCCAGCTGCATTTGTATGCTCTGAAGGTCCTCATCAGAGCACAGCAACAGAGCTTCTAGATCAATCTGCTCTCTCATGAAAATGGGAAGGAACTCTTCCAGGTGGTGGGACTGCAAGAACACTTCTAGGGGAGTAGCATCAGCTACATCTTCCTCCCACTCCAATTCATCCTTATCCCAAGGCAGATCCGCATTATGGCCATTTTCCTCTAGCTCTTCATCAGTCTCAGGTTCATCAATCTCTGCTGTTCCTTGTCTCTGAAACAATTCACTGGGCATTTTAAGCTGCAACTCACTCTTGCTGTCTGAGGTGTCTTCAGGACTCAGCATTGTGTTCCTCCTAAAAACAATATTTCCTAGACCTGGACGGTTGAGAATGGATTCGTGTTGCCTACTCTTGTCTTCATCTGCTGCAAACTGGAGCTTATCTTTAAAGTCCTCTGAGAATGAGTATTCCTCTTCCTCTCTGAATACTTCCATTACATTCCTCTGTCCACTTCTGGCCTCCTCACCCCCCTTTTCTGCTGTATCTTTGTTCTTTGTCTTGAACTTTAACTTGAAGGTGTCTTTAATGCCCTTTGACAATGACCCAAATGTACTGGAGGCAGAAGCACTTGAAACGGATGACTTGGAGAAGGTGCCCTTGGAAGAAGAGAGCATCCCAGATTCCTCCTTGCTGTATGTACGGGCCATCTTATTTTGGTGTTTCTCCTGAAGCCTCTCACATTCTTTGATCTGCCTCCTGGCATTCTTCTGAGCCTGCTCCTTCAGCCTGGTGACCTTCTTGGGGTTCATGATGTTCTGGGTAGTGGCAGCCTTATCCAGGAGAGCAACACATTGATTCTGTTCCCTGCTGGCAGCAGCATCCAGTGGAGACTGCATGTCATTGTCAAGGGCAAAGATGTTGGCCCCAAAGTTGACCAGGAATGAGACACAGTGGGCATGACCATTGGAAGCTGCATAGTGCAGCGGAGTGTTCCCCCAGATATCACATCTATCGGGGTCTCCTCTAGAAGAGAAAGTGAAAAAAAAAAATGCATGTTAATTTTTCTTCTGAACATGAGGTCCAAAAAAAATTGTAAAGAACAAAGCCAAAATATGTATGAAATATGAATGTAAACATTTGCATCCTGCCTTAACATGGTTGTTGTTGTTAAGTGCCGTCGAGTCAGTTCTGACCCATAGCGACCCTGTACAGGGTTTCCAAAGCTGTAAATCTTTACGGGAGTAGAAAGCCTCATCTTTCTCCCACAGAACAGCTGGTAGTTTCGAACTGCTGACCTTAAGGTTCGCAGCCCAATTCGTAACCACTACGCTACCAGAGCTCCTTTTAACATGGTTATAAAATAGTTTTGTTAAGTCCAAATCCAGACACCATGTGATCCAGAAACAGAAACAGCCTGTCTTTACTCTGAGTCTCCTTTTTGTTATTGTTGTTGTTAAGTGCCTTTGAGCCAGTTCCGACTCATAGCAACCCTGTATAGGCTTTCCAAAGAGAGACTGGTGGGTTTGAACCACCGACCTTGAAGTTCAAACTGACCTTGCAGTTGATTGCTTATCCTATAGCACCACACCAGGACTCCTGTGTCTCTGTTTTAGAATTTTAAAAAACCAACTTTCTCATAAATCCTTGAGCAGAAGAATTCCAAGTCTGATGCTGTGGGCTAGTGTGTCAGACTGTAAAGTTATTTGAACTGCAAGGTCGGTGGTTCAAGCTCCTCATCAGCTGCTCCTTGGAAACCCTATACAGGGTTGCTATGGGTTGGAATCGACTCGATGGCACTTCACAACAACAACAACAGCCAGAATTAGACCATATTCCTAAGGGAAAGAAATGAAGTGATCTTGTCTGACTTAGATCAATGATAATTTCCCCCCTGAGACTGGGGATAGGGTTACCCGATTGTGTGCTAGTCAACAGTACACTGACTTAGCCAGGGCAAACAGTAAGAGCCTGAGAAATAGCAGGTACCAACTTCTGTGGGGAAAGTATATCCACTACAGCCCATTCTAAGCTACTGCCACAGGACAGAGCTCCTCGATTTGGTGCTGGGCCCTGATTTTGATTCGTGCCTTCTATTGACCAAGAATGACCAGGAGAGGCTCAGAGGTTCCACACAAACAAAGGTTTATTGAAAGTGAAAATAGCCAAGAACTAGCCAGTGGGAAGAGTGGGACTAAGCAATGCTAGCCTCTGTTTCCCCCACAGGGGTTATGCTGGGGCTTTTGGAGTCTTGGTGTGGTGCCGTAGGATAAACACTAGACTGCTACTCCTCGGAAACTGTAGGATAAACACTCATCAGCCACTCCTCGGAAACCCTATACCAGGTCACTATGAGTGGGGATGGACTCCACAGCACTTAATAATAATAAAAAGGGTTTTAGGCAGGAAAGGGTCTCATGTTTTATTCATTATAGTTCTGGGAATAGGCAGGGATTTAGGGGGAAATGGTGGAGTTATGCTGGGAGTTATACTGGACTTATTCTTAGCTACCCAATGCCTAACCCAGAGGCACAGATGAAAAGTAAAGCAACAAGTTATTGGTAACTACCTATCACGTTGGTCCTAAGTCACGCTAAAAAACTCTAACACACGAGCTAAAGAGCACATTGCCTTGCCTGAATCTTACGCTCAAATCTCAGAATTTTATTAAATTCTGGCAAACCTGGCTTTCTGATAGGGCAGGAGAGAAAATCTGAGAAGGCCTCTTAACATTTCCACTGACTAGAAGGGACAGACAGAAGAGATGATCCTTATTGTTGTTGTTGTTGTTATGTGCCGTGGAGTCGGTTCCAACTCATAGCGACCCTGTACAGGGTTTCCGAGGCTATAAATCTTTATGGGAGCAGAAAGCCTAATCTTTCTCCCCTGGAACAGCTGATAATTTTGAACTGCTAACTGTGAGATTAGCAGCTCAATTCATAACTACTACACTACCTGGAGTCCTGGTGTGGCGCTGTGGGTTAATGCGTCAGACTGCAAAAGCCGTTTGAACTGCATGGTCAGTGGTTCAAGCTTACCAACTGCTCCTTGGAAACCCTATACAGGGTCGTTATGGGTTGGAATCAACTCAACGGCAATTGACAACAACATGCTACCAAAGCTCTTATAATGACTCATTAATGCAGTTTGAACCATCTACTAGTGTCTTGTCATTCAAAATGTGCTGGACCATCACCACCAGCAGTATGGGCATCATCTGCAAGTCTGTTAGAAATTCAGATTCTTGGGCCCCTTGTCGACTAAAACCAAAGCTCAAACCCACTATGGTTGAGTCTAGTCCAGTTCACAGTGACTCTAGGGGACAGGCTGCAACCCTGATGGAAGCAGATTCCTACATCTTTCTTCTAAGGAGCAGCTGGAGGGTTTGAAACACTGATCTTTTGGTTAGAGGCCAAATGCTTTAACCATTGAGCCACAAGGGCTTCTTGCCCTTCTCTTTCCCCTCCACCCAGACCCATAAGGAAAGAGTAGTTTGGTGAGAGTTACAAAGACTGGATAGAATTCTGATAACATGAGAATTCACTGCACTGCACACAACTATACTGGGAACTTCAATTTATTATAAGAAAAAGTATGTGCTTTCAAGAAGGCTCTAGCCATTCAGCCTGATTCCATTGTTTCAGATCAGAGGTGGCCAGTCCCCTTCAGCCTGGGCACAGTTATGTATCTGAGGGGAGCACAGGAACTCATCTCTAAAGATGTGGTTTCACTATTTTTATTTATTTTAATCAAACACCATATCCAAAAGACTCCTTAAGCATCCAGCTGATATGAAGTGAGAGGAGAGATGCACAAGAACACCCAAACTTGCAGATAAAACCCATTTGACCTAGCCTCAATGGCTTGATAATCAGAACTCAACTACAGGAAGATAAACAATTTTTGATAAAGGAAACGAGGGTAAATTCCTACAACTTGATGAACTTGACCTATACTTAGGGATGCAGTAGCTCAAAATACCAATTGAGAGGGAAGGAGCCTTCACATCAAATATCAATCCAATCCCCTCTGTATACAGGGTAGATACGGATGGGAAACTAAGACACTGGCTACCTAAAATGAAGGTGCAATAAAGGCATGAAGTGACTGGCTTACAAGTTTTCAAGAGGGAGTTCAGTTTAAGAGTGTTGCGGGGGAGGTAGAGTCCCCACTGAGTAGTTTGCATCTTGTCTAGATGGGTCTGGTAAAAAGAAATAGGGATAAGATCTTTATGATTCAATAGTGAGAATCATTATCATGACTAATTGCAACTGTCACAACTGTAAAGGTTGAAGTTTTGTAACAAAAACAGGGGAGTAGTTAATCTTGTAGTACAGAAATGGAGGCTCCTAGGACCATCTAGGGAGAAGAACACAAGCAGAATGTGGGACCCTATCCAGAGAAGCAGCGATACCAGAGATGGAGGCAGAGATGAGGATATGGAGAGAGGGAGCAGCTGAGGACTCTAAACTCATGGAAAGACAGAGGCCGTGTGCTGGTGGCCAGGAGGCATGCTTACAGAATGTGCCTTTTGGTTGTTTAAATGATTATATATTCCTGAGTGTTTTTGTGTACATCCAAACAACAACAACAAAACAGAATAGAAGGGTCCGTGATCATTATTCAAAATGTCTTGAAATTATACAAATATTAATGGATTCAGAAATTCCACTTGCAAAATTTATCTTCAAGAAAATATGGGGGAGGCGGGGCTTGGTAGCAGCTAGGGTGGAGGTGCAGTGAAGTTCACCATCAGCCATACCACAGAATACCAGGCAAAGCAGATCCAGGGCAGAGCTCCAAAACTCGGAACCACAGAGCTAGGAATATTTTTTAAAGTTTGAAGGCTTATAAGTACTGGAACTTGAAGCTGAAGTAAGAAATCATGTACTTTTGAATCTGCCGGGCTCGGAGGCCTGGAGCTGACATCTTGGATGAGATCTTTTAAAAAAAGTTTTGGTATCTGGTTATTGGCACCCCCACTGTTTGTGCACCTCCATTCTGGTAACTAGAGGGGGAGCATGAGCGAGTGGACACCTCCCACCCTCACTAATGGTGGATTCTTTTGTCACCCATGTGCAGAGATACTCAGCCCAAGAACAGGCCCTGGACTTTTTTTGTTTTAACTATGGGAAAGGGCAGGACAGGGCTGTAGAGAGGGAAAGAGAGTTTAAAAATAAAACAAGCCAAAAATTAAATTAAAGCCTGAGGTATAGCATAACAATCAACTGTGGCATCTTGAAATCTCTCAGGCAGCTTTGAAAGCAAGAAGCTGAAGAGAGGACATTAAAGTCATATGCATATTAGGTTACAGATTTTTTTTTTCTTCTCTCCCTCCTCTCCCTTTTTTGTGATTATAGACTATAGTATTCAGTCTAGTTTTTGTTGTTGTTGTTTTCTCTCTCTCTCTCTTTTTGCTGGTGCTGTTTTGCTGTTTTATGCTCCCCCTTCTACCGTTGGTGGCCTCTTTCTCTCCCTATACTACCCAAGAAGAGTCAGCAACTGCTCCTATGTAGTCAAGCTACAATCACACTCTATAAAACACCAAAACCCAGGCAAGAACCAATACCACATGCCATATGCCACAGAGGCAGACAACACCTGTGAGAGTTACTCTGAGTTAAGCAATAAGAGTGAAAAGGAAAGCTCACATCCTGATCATCCTGATCACATCTTCCTGGAAGCAATCAGAAAGCATAAAAAAATAACAAAACACATACTCAATTAAGTATTAAGGCCACAGATAAACACTAAACATGTCCAAGAAGCA
>NW_006408866.1:2325393-2364514 GCF_000296735.1 Chrysochloris asiatica | reverse complement strand
TGACTGGATGATCAGAGCTCAATTAGAAGAAGAAAGAATAGGAAAAACAGAGTAATCTGATACAATTTGATGAACTTGACCTACAGCTATGGATGCAGTAGCTCAAAAGAGGGAACAAATCTTTACAGCAAGGATCATTCCCACCCCCTCAATACACAGAGTAGACAAGGATGGGCAACTTTGACATTGGCTACACAAAATGGGGGGACCTACAAAGGCAAGAGGTGACTGGCTTACAAGATTTCAAGAGGGAACCTAGATCCAGAGGGTGTGGAGAAAGGTAGAATCTCCACTGAGTAGTATCCAATCTGTCTAGGCGGGCCTGATGAAATGAAATGCGGCTAGGTCTCTTGTGATACAACAGTGAATAATTGTTATCAGGACTGATTGTGAGGGTTGGAAATGTGAAGGTAGACGTTTTATAGCAAGGAGGGGAGTGATTAAC
Source organism: Chrysochloris asiatica (assembly GCF_000296735.1). NCBI lineage: Eukaryota > Metazoa > Chordata > Mammalia > Afrosoricida > Chrysochloridae > Chrysochloris > Chrysochloris asiatica. The sequence continues at coordinate 2,364,069 of NW_006408866.1, read as the reverse complement.
TTTGCAGTCGAGGAGTGGCGGTCCCTGGGACCATGAAGGGAGAAAAGCCGAGAGCGGAACCCTACCCAGAGAAGCAGTGATGCCTGAGATGGAGGCAGAGGCAAGGATGTGAAGAGATGGAGAAGCTGGGGACTTTAGACCCAGAGAGGGAGAGGGGCTGTGTGCTGATGACCGGAGGTGGAGTGGAACAGGGGGAACAGGCTTGTAGGGTATACCCTTTGGTTGGTTGATGATGCATGGAGGGGATTGTAACCATGGCAATGAAACGATATACGATAAAATGAATGTAAAACTAATATTCTCCCATGTAAACTATCACATAATTCACAATAAAACATTAAAAAGAAAGAAAATATGAGCAGGACTTCCAACAAGAAGGCCAACTACGCAGACACACTACATAGATCCTCTACACCAAAGGTACGAGACGCCAAATGAAACAGACACAGATGAAAATCCTGGAACTTCAGAGGAAAGGTTAGAGAAGTGGACTGAGTGCTGTTGGGAGAAGCTGGACAGGGGCAGTGAGAAAAGGAGACTGACTGGTGAATGGCCAGTCAGATGCAGAACAAGCATCTTGAACTTTTGTGAGCAGCTTTGGTGACAGAAGGTGGCCTGGCAGAGCAGATTCACATGGGCGGCAGGCACAGTGCAATTCTTTCTTTTCCTCCATGCTTCCCTGGTGACCGGAGGTGTGGGCAGCTGCCACCCTCATCCACACCCCTAGTGTAGTTCAGAACCATGTGGTTGGAAGTGTAAGGTAGGGGTTGGGTGGGCTACTTCAGTGCCTGGATTCAGGTGGGTTTTACTCCAGAGCTACAGAACTTGCAGTCACCAGACCAGCATTAATTTAGCAGAAACCCACATAGCCAGCCACCTTGTTTCCAGCTACCCCGTGGTCCTAACAGACATGAAACCAGCTCCGTAAAGGACCTCCATGAACTACTCCTGAGCACAGATAACATTTAGGCCTATAGGAACTCCATCTAGGGCCAGAAACTCCGCTGTCACATCCTTCCTGATGCACCCACTTCATGAGCTCCTTGGCCAAAAGGAGACCCCAGAGTTTTCTGTTGTTTCTGTTGTTTTTCCGTTCATTGTTTTTGGTTAAGATAGAATAATGTAGATACAGAACTTCCAAATGGCAAGGAAGTCAAGTAGATTTAAACATAAAACTATTTTAAACAGGGCAAAAAATAATAAATTACTGGGTAACCTCAGAGAAAATTAATACACCTTCACATCAAAATACAAAAGGGATAAATCAGAAAGATTTTGTAAACCTTAGCACAACAGAGACCTGGTGTGGTGCTGTAGGATCACTACTGGACTGTGAATCACAAGTCGCTCCTTGGAAACCCTTAGCAGCCCTGGACTGCTAACTTACCAGTTGCACCTTGGAAAATTCTTACAGGGTCTTTATGAGTCAGAACTGCTTCAATGGCACTTACCAACTACAACAACAACACAACAGAAATGACAATGAAAAGAACAACCACAAAAAAAATGAACTCAGCACAGAAAATTCTGTTTTTTCATGAATGTTTTGAAGCCCCTTTGCATAGCTTACATTTAAGCTGGAATTTGAAGATGAAAGGAGTTAGTCTTCTTACAGAATCTTTAGATTCTGCACTTCCTCCATTGAAGACAAAGGAAGGAGAGTTTCCCTCATGACTGAAAGGATATATACTCAAATGTTGATGAGTCAAGATGTAGGGTTTTTTGGTTGTTTATTATAGCATTCTGCATTTTAGCAGCAAACGTTGAGCATGGCTAGAACATGGCTTAAGTGGGAGAGGCCAAGATGTAGGTGATGAACCTAGATCACAAAGGGCCTTACAAACTTGGCTAAGGAGTTGAATTTATTTTTTTTAATGTTTTATTGTGAATTATGTGATAGTTTACATGGAAGAACATTAGTATTACATTCATCCTGTCATATATTGTTTCATTGCCATGGTTACAATCCCCTCCATGCATCATCAACCAACCAAAGGGTATACACTACAAGCCTGCCTCCTGGTCATCAGCACACAGCCCCTCTCCCTCTCTATGTCTAAAGTCCCCAACTGCACCATCTCTCCACATCATCGTCTCTGCCTCCATCTCAGGCATCACTGTTTCAAGGAGTTGAATTTTATCCTGAGAAACACAGGAAGCCCTGCAATGGGTTTAGACAGGGGAGTCACCAGGTAAACTTGTTATTTACAAACTTCGCTTAGGCCACCAAGAATGGTAGGTCTCTTTTAATGGTGGATATGCAAGATGAAAGCAAACTGGGCTTGGGAATGGAGAGACAGAGATGGATTTGAGTGGCAGATCAGATGTAGAATTGATGGTGATTCATTAGATGTGGGTTTGAGTAGAAAAGGAAAAAGAAGGTCAAGGCCTTAAGTTCTGACTTTGACAGGCTGTGGATACTGGTGACCTTTATTGTAGTGGGTATTTTAGAATTAGAAATCAAGGAACCAAATATAGGAAGAGTTTCTGAGCTGGGGACTGAAGGAGAAGGTGAATGAAGCTGGTGTTCAGTTTCCTTCTTGATCTGATTTATTGTTTCATTTTCGTAGACACTCCCAACCTGAGTCAGCCTTCTCCAGATGATACCACTGGACCCTCTCCCCACTCCTCACACGACCCCACCCACCCGAGGCTTCCCAAACTCTTTAGCTACTCAAAGCAGACCTCTGGACAAAGTTCAAGATGCCAGTCATTTCAGAACTAGTAAATTAATCTGTCCTCCTCAAAGAGGGCTGGGTCTCTTCCCAGCCAGCAGAGAACTCTTTCTCCATTTGAAGTCCACTGGACTGTTAACCACAAGGTCAGCAGTTTGAATCTGCCAACCACTCCCCAGGAGGACAAGGAGACTTTCTACTTCCATTAAGATTTATAGCCTCAGAAACCCTACATAGGGTCATGATGAACTGGAATCCACTTGATGGTAGTGAGTTTGGTTTTTGTACAACAACATTAACATGTTCTCTCTCTCTCTCCTCTGTACACTGGAAACACGAGCACATCTTGGAGATACTATAGGTTTAGTTCCAGACCATTGCAATAAAGCGTATATCACAATAAACAAGTCACAAGAATTTCTTAGTTTCCCAGTGCATATAAAAATTATGTTTAGTCTAAGGAACTCTGATAGCGTAGTGGTTATGAGTCGGGCTGCGAACTTCAAGGTCAGCAAACCACCAGCTGTTCTGTGGGAGAAATTTGAGACTTTCTGATCCCGTAAAGATTTACAGCCTTGGAAACCCTATGCAGGGTTGTGTGAGTCAGAACCAACTCTACAGCACACCACCACCACCACCATACTGTAGTCTGTTAAGCATGACATAGCATTAGGAAGATATTTGAAATACTACGAGAACTACCAAAATATGATCCAGAGTGAGAACATGCTATTGGAAAAACTACTTCTGTAGACTTGTTCAATGCAGGATTCCCATTAACCTTGAATTTTTTTAAAAAAAGCACAATAAAATGAGGTATGCCTATAATTATTGCAAAATTATACTAAAAAAATAGCATGATCTGAGTCCCCTAAATTAAACCAAACACACAAAATACAAAGAAATCAACTCCTAGAAGGCTATGGTATTAGCATTCTTACATATGCCATTATATTCTTTGCCTCACTCCCTAGACAGGGATAGATGCTTGTGCTATTTATTTAATGCCTCTCCCCTCTTTCCCTTTTTGTAACATATATTATGACTTGTTAAACATCTGTCTTCTCCTCTCAACTCTGATCACCATGAGGCCAGGAGTCGCGTCTTTCTTATTCCTCACAGTATCCTCAGTGCCCAGTAGAATGACTGACACAGAGCACATACTAAACAAATAGGAACGTGCTTCCAAAAGTTCCTGGAAAAATGGGATTAAAAGATAATGGATCTTTATCACCACTACTGAAGCCCTCTTGTAGGCACTGAATTAAATCCTATGTATTTGGCTCCTTTATTAACATTTTCTTTTTTTAATCCCCTCTTGAATCATAGTCAAAAACACTACATAGACCAACTGGCAACCGGCAGAAGAAAAAGAGCGATTTAGCTCCTGAATTAGAATTTGGAGAGTGGTGTGTGTGTGTGTGTGTGTGTGTGTGTGTGTGTGCTGCTCAGAGAGGAAATGAAGCAAAGACAGGCTGAGGGTCCTCTTTATCACTTGTAGAGCACACCACTCCCTGGAAAGAAAAATCACGGACCTGCACTAAGAATGAGTACTAACTCAATGCCTTAGGATTATAATGGCCCAGGTGAAAAAATAAAATACAACGTGTCATTTGTTCTAACCAAAGCTGACATCCTAAAACCAAGTAGAACAGTGACTTCTTCTTAAAGAACAATCAGTTAAATTTTATGGGGAGAGTTTTGTAGGGATAGAACTATTATTTTTTTCCTCCAGGGCAGATAACATGGCCTTCAAGTTTAGAGTCTACCAGTCCCCAGGGAAAAGAGAGCATTTCTAGGTGTAGCTTTCTCCCTGTCTTTCAAAAGCCGCTGATTTGGACAGTCTAGAAAGTCTAGAAAGGAGGGCATGGTATTTCTATTAGCTTCCCTGCCTTGTGCTGCTATCTGCAAAATAGCCACCGTTTCTCATCTAAGCCATTAGGCTGAACTTACCCTCTGCTGCAGATGATTTCCAGGGCTTCTAAATTCCCGTGGTAGGCAGCCAGGTGTGTTGGTGTCATGCCATCGTCATCAGAAAGATTCAGATCTCGCTTGGTAGCCTCTTTCAGAAGCTCCAGGTAGCTATCACTAGCAGCTTGGTGGTAGCGGGTAGACATTTTTTCTGCTCACCAAAGCCTTGCCAAATAGCTCTCTCCCAGCAGAGCCGGATATTGGCCTAGCAGTCTTCCAACAGACCTGGTTAATGAATGACAAGGAAGAGTGACATCATAGGGCAAAGCTCATCCCAGCCTTGTTCCTTGGAAGGCAGCCAGAAAGGTATGCAGCACTGAACTTGGATCTTTTCCTTCTAGAACAACATTGCCATCGAAGACTGAGGTATGTAGGGCTCACTTTAAGTGTTTTGAGGCACATGTCATCTTAAATTTAAAAAATCCTACAAGCAAGTCTAGAATGTAATATTCGGCACACACATATCTAAGCAACAAGTGCAGAAAATAATTTCCACAAACTACAGGGCTAGTCTAGTTCACTGGCAAACTTTTTCTTTTTCTTTTTTTTCCTTTTTATTGTGAGTTGGGTGAAGGTTTACAAAGCAAATTAGTTTATCATTCAATTAATTCATATACATTCTGTTTCAAATTGCTGATTGTAATCTCCACATGGTAGTATCATTTATTCCACTTTCTCCCTGTGTTAACTGTCTCCATTCTTTCTTTCCAACCCTTCCTGCCTTCTGAACTTTGTCCTTGGACATTTGCTATTCTTGTGATTTTAAACGATTGTTCGAAGGAGGACGTACCTTCCTAATGTTGTTCACCTTACAGACTTCTGGACATTTTGGCTGAAAACTGAGTTACAGGGATCAGTTCAGTTCTGGGTCCAAAGGGTAACTAAGGGCCATAATCTCAGGTGTTCCACCAGTTAGTATGGTCTTTTGTTGTTGTTGTTCCATATTTTTCTCCTACTCTATCCAGAGTCTTTTAATGTGATCCCTTTCAGACAAGTCAGCAGTGGTAGCTGGGCACCATCTAGCTCTTCTGGTCTCAGCATTGTGAAGATTTACATGAACAATTAGACCACTGAACTAAATGTTTCCACATGTCTTTTATTTTCTTAACTCTTCTTTGCCCCAGACAGAAAGAGACCAATATTTGTATGTTAGATGGATGCTTATAGTTTTTAAGATCCACCATAGTGGTTACTACTTGGGCTGCTAAGCTCAAGGTCAGCAGTTCGAATCTATCAATTGCTCTGTGAGAGAAAGATGAGGCTTTCTGCTCCCATAAAGATTTCCAGCCTTGGAAACCCTATACAGGGTTGCTATGAGTCGGAACCAACTCCATGGCATGTAATCAATCAATTGGTAGTTACTCATCAAAGTAGGATTTACAACTTTGTCTTCAAGGACTATGTTTGGCAATTAACCTTAGTGTTCCCTGAAACCAGGTGCCACCGAGCCCAGTGACTCATGTGCTCAAGGTGTTTGGTCTTGGCTAAGAAATATTCATACCTTTGCCCCTTTATATTCTACCATATTCATAGGCATATTTGGTTACTTTTATTTTCAGTGTTATACTTGCTTCATAAAATGAATTCAAGAGTGTTCCATCTTGCTCTATATTCTGAAATAGTTTGAGTGAAATTGGTGCCAACTCTTCTCTGAATGTTTCATAGAATTCTCCAGTAAAGCTGTCCGGGACAGGACTTTTTGTGTTGGGAGGTTTTTAAGGAACTGATCAATTTCCTCTTTTAATGGGTCGGTTCAAATTTTCTGCCTCAGATTGTATTAGTTTGGTAGGTAATATGCTTCAAAACAAAATTGTCCAGTCCTTCTAAAAACAATAGAAAAATCAAACACATTGCCATGGGGTCAATTTGGACTCACAACCAACCCGTGTAGGGTTTCTGAGGCTATAAATCCGTAATGGATCAGAAAATCACGTCTTTCTCCCGTGGAGCAGCTGGTGGGTTTAGACTGCCAACCTTGTGGTTAGTAATCCAGTGCTTATCCTTACAGCACCACTAGGATTCCTGACATTCCTTCTAGGTTTTCAAATTTATTGGAGTACATTTCTTCATAGTACTCTGTGATTAAACTTATTTCAGTTGGTTCTGTTGTGATGTCACCCATACCATTTCTTATTCATGTTATTTGCATCTTCTTTTTTTTCCATTGTTGGATTTGTCAGTGGTTTGTGGATTTTATTAGTCCTTTCAAAAAGTCAACATCTAGTATTTCTATTGTTTTTATGTTTTCTTCCTATTGTTTTTCTATTTTCTGCTTTATTGATTTCTTCTCTAATCATTATTTAAGGAGCCCTGGAAGCAAAGTGGTTATGAGTTGGGCTGTTAACCTCAAGGTCAGCAGTTCTTAACTACCAGCTGTTTTGGGAGAGAAAGATGAGGCTTTCTTTTCCCATACAGATTTACAGCCTCAGAAACCTTGCATAGGCAGGGTCGCTATGTATAGGTTGCTAGGAATCAACTCCACAGCACATAACCACCACCACCAATCATTATTTATTTTCTTCTGGTGACTAAGGTTATTTTGTAGTTCATTTTCTCATCTTTGGAGAAGCTGGGCTCAAGTGTTCATTTTGGTTCTTTCTTCTTTTTTGAAATGTGTGTTTGTTGCTATAAATTGTCCTCTAAGCACTGCTTTTGCTGTGTCCCAAAGGTTTTGTCTGCTGTGGTTTTATTCTCATCTGGTCTAAGGAATTTTTTTACTTAAGTGTTTATTTCTTCTATTCCCCAATAGTTCTGAAACAGGGTGTTAGTCACGGCTATGTATTTTATTTTCTTCTTTGATCTTGCTATTGTTGATTTATAATTTTATAGTGTTTTGATCTGAGAAGATCTTTGTAGCATTTTGAAGTTTTGAATTTAATTGAGACTGGCTTGTGGCCTAGCAGATCGTCTATTCTGGAGAGTGTCCTACAATATAGTATATTGTGCTGTTGTTAGGCAGTAAGGTAGGCAGGCTGGTGGAAACAGACAGTGAGCACCCACCCTTCCCCCCAGAGTACATATCTTATTCCAAGGACAGGGTCCACATTCCAGAAACTAAGCAACAGATCACTTCAGCCCCTACATGATTATCTCAGCTAAACTTCTCCTGGCACAAACTCATCTCCGAGAAAATAACAAAGCCCCTAACGTAAAACTTACTTGTTTTGCTTCTGTGAACTCCCCACCTGTTTGCTGCTCCTGCTGAACCTAAGAAGTAGCAAATGCCAATTTCACTTACAGCAAGGATCATTCCCACCCCTTCCATACACAGAGTGGACAGGGATGGGCAACTTGGACATTGGCTACACAAACTGGGGGGAGGGGTGGTCTACAAAAGCAAGAAGTGACTGGCTTACAAGCTTTCAAGAGGGAACCTAGATTCAGAGGGTGTGAAGGAAGATAGAATCTCCACTGAGTAGTATCTGTCTAGGAGGGGATGATAAAATGAAATGCAGATGGGTCTCTTGTGATACAATATTGAATAATTGTTATCAAGACTGATTGTGAGGGTTGGAAATGTAAAGGTAGATGTTTTGTAGCAAGGAGGGGGGTGATTAACTTTTCATTCTAGGAGCGGAGGTCCCTGGAACCATCAAGGGAGAAGAGCAGAGAGCAGGACCCTACCCAGAGAAGCAGTGATGCCTGAGATGAAGGCAGAGATGATGGTGGAGAGATGGAGCTGTTGGGGACTTTAGACACAGAGAGGGAGAGGGGCTGTATGCTGAGGACCGGGGGACAAGCTTGTAGTGTATACCCTTTGGTTGGTTGATGATGCATGGAGGGATTGTAACCATGGCAATGATATGATAGGATGAATATAAAACTAATGTTCTCCCATGTAAATTATCACATAATTCACAATAAAACATTTTTTTAAAAAGTATCATCATGTCAGAAAAAAAAAAAAAAAAAGAAGCCAATTTCACACACCTCCCTTGCTCACTTTGTAATGCCCCAAAGACCCAAATACTATATAGATATGGATTCTTCCTGTAAACGGGGTTCAGTCTCTGGATCTGCTGAGCCACATGCTGGCACAATAAAGCCTTCCTTTGTTGTAACCTGCGTGGCATGGCCCATTCCTTCAGAGTGGCTCCGGTAACAGTAGTGTTCTGTATGTGTCTATGAGGTCAGGATAGATGATTGTGTTGTTTAGTTTTATGTATTTGTTGAGTTCCTCTCTAGTTATTCGGTCCTTCATTGAAAGTGGTACCTTAAAGCCTCTTACTTTGCTGTGGAGTTAGCTATTTCTCTCTTCTGTTTTGTGATAGTATGACTTATGCATTATGAGGCTCTTGCATTGGGTACACAGGTATAGCCTATGGCAATGATCTCTTGTTCAATTCAACTTTTAATCATTATATAATGCCCTGCCTTCTCTCTTATACTGGTTAAGTCTATTTTACCAGAGATTAATATAGTCATTCCTGCTATTTTTTGAATGTCATTTACTTGATATATTTTTCCATTCTCCTAAGTTCAGTCTGTTTTTGCCTTTATGTCTAAAGTTTGTCTCTTGTAGACACTATATTGATGGATACTATTTTCTTATCCAGTCTTCTTCTCTCTGTCCCTTGACTGGTTCATTGAATGTATTTACATTAAGTGTACTTATTGAGATGCTTATCTTTTTTATTCTTGTTATTTTGCTCGGAAACCCTGTACAGGGTTGCTATGAGTCCGATCTGACTCCATGGCACATAACCACTACCACCATTTTTCTGTGCGTGTCTTTTTTGGTGATACTAGTTTCTTTGTTCCATGTAATTTTCTGTGCTGAATTCATTTTGTTTGTGGGGTTTCTTTTATTTCTTTACTGTTGTTATTTATTTTGTTGTTGGTGGTAAAGTACCGTAAGTTGGTTCCAACTCTTACCGACCCTGTAAAGGGTTTCTGAGATACAGTTGGTGGGTTTGAACCACCAACCTTGTGGGTAGCAGTCCAGTGCTTATACTACTATGTCACACCAGGTAGTTATTTTGTTGTTGTTGTTGTTGTTGTTAGGTGCCATTGAGTTGGTACTGACTCATAGTGACTGTATGCACAAAAGAACAAAACACTGTCTGGGCCTGTGCCAACCTCACAATCGTTGCTACATTTGAGCTATCACTACTGCCACTGTGCCAATCTACCTCTTTTTCTCTGACCCTCCACTTTACCAAACATGATATCTTTGTCCAGGGACTGGTCCCTCCTGATAATATGTCTGAAGTTTGAGAGATGAAATCTGACCATCCGGGGTTCCAAGGAGCACTCTGGCTGTACTTCTTCCAACACCGATTTGTTTGTAGTTTTGGCATTCTGTGGTATTTTTAATATCCTCCTCCAACACCATAACTCAAATGCATCAATTCTTCTACGTCTTCTTTAGTCATCGTCCAACTCTTATATGCATATGAGGTTATTGAAAATACTATGGCTTGGGTCAGGTGCACCTTAGTCCTCAGACTGACAACTTTGCTCTTCAACACTTTAAAGAGGTCTTGTGCAGCAGATTTGCCTAATGTAATATGTCACTTGATTTGTTGAATGCTGCTTCCATGAGTGTTAATGGTTGATCCAAGCAAAATGAAGTCTTTGACAACTTCAATCTTTTCTTCATTTATATGGAAGTTATTTCTTGGTTCAGTGGTGAGGATTTTTGTTTTCTTTACATTGAGAAGCAACCCACAGCAAAAGCTGTGGTCTTTGATCTTCATCAGTTAAGTATTTGAGGGTTATTTTAGTGTCTACTAAATCTTTATGCTTTTTCGTTTGATGAGAAAGTTTATTAATTTCCTTTACAGTTATCAGAGATATCAATTTGTAATGAAGACTACTACAATGTAAAAAAAATAATAAATACTGTAGTTACAGAATTCCAGATGTAGAGGAAGTCAAATGAATGTAAAATAGAGCAGATTGTTTTATACTTAACTAAATAATGAAAGAGAAGATAAGCATTCAGGAAGCTGAACAAAAACCTAACAGGATAGATCCCAAAAGAAAACCACCAAGACATATCATAATCCAACTTTCTAAAACCAAAGGCAAGGAAAGACTTCTGAGAGCAACAACAACAACAATACATATCAGGTGTAGTCCTGGTGTGTTGCTGTAGGATAAGCACTAAACTGCTAACTGTAAGGTTGGTGGTTAAAACATACCAGCCACTCCTTGGAAACCATATACAGGGTTGCTATGATTCAAAACTGACTCAATGACATTTAACAACAATAACCACAATATATAGCATAAATATTCTACACAACATACTAGATGGCCAGGACCTTCTAAAAATTAAATACTGATGTGCACAAAAGATTTCCCCTAAAGAGTGAAAAGAGAACTCATAGGCTGGTAAAACATTTTTGGCAGTGACATACCAGACAAGAGGCTAATCTCTAAAATTTCTAGAGAACTTCAATACCCCAACAAGAAAAAAAATACAGTGGGGAAAAAAATGGTCAGAGGACATGAATAGACACTTCGCCAAAGAAGATGTTCAGATGGCCAAGAGACATATGAAGAAATGCTCACGGTCATTAGTCAATAGAGAGACATTTATTAAAACAACAGCAAAGTTAAAAAAACACACACCAGAAAACAACAAATGGTGGGTATAGCGACTGGAACCCTCAGACACTGCTAGAGGGGTTATGAGATGGTACAACCACTGTGAAAAACAGTATGGCTTCCTCAAAAAATTGTAAATAGAAATACTATATGATCCACAATTCTTCTATGTAGTATGTATACAAGAGGAATAAGAGAATGACACAAATAGTTACATACATCCCCATGTTCATCACAGGACTACACACAATAGCAATAATACGGTGGTGGTGGTTGTTGTACGCCACTGAGATGGTTCCAACTCATAGAGACTACTGTGTAGGCTTTCTGAGGCTGAAAATCTTTACAGGAGAAGAAAAACCTCATCCTTTCCCCACTGAGTAACTGGTAGATTCAAACTACTGACCTTGCATTTAGAAGTCTAGCTTGTAACCCACTACGCTATGTGCGATCCTTGCAAAAAATGGAGACAATCTAAATGTCCATCAGTGGAAGAATGAACCAACTTTGGTCCATACACATAATGTAATACTATGCTACATTGAAGAATATTGATGAATCTGCTAAACACCTCATTGGTGAGTCTGTTCTAAATCAAAGCTACCTTATGCACAACAAAACAAAATATTGCCTGGCCCTCCACCCTCATGCTAATTGCTGTTACATTTCAGCCCATTGCTGCTGCTGTGCCTGCCGGTCCCTCTCATTGGAGATCTTCCCCTTTTTTGTTGACCCTCCACTTTACCAAGCATAATGTCCTCCTCCAGAACAGGCCCCTTCTGATAACATGTCCGAAGTATGAGAGTTGAAGTCTTGCCATTCTAGCTTCTAAGGAGCATTCTGAGTGTGCTTCTTCCAACACAGATTTGTCTGTTCTTCTGGCAGTCCACAGTACTTTCAATGTTCTTCTTCAACACCCTAACTCAAATACATCAATTCTTCTATGGTCTTCCTTATTCATTGTCCAACTTTCACATGACCATGTTATTGTTGTTAGGCGCCATTGAGTCGGTACTGACTCATAGCAACCCTATGCACAACAGAATGAAACAGTGCTCGGTCCTGGGCCAACCTCATAATCATTGTTACGTTTGAGCCCACTGATGCTGCCACTGTGACAATCCATCTCTCTAGGGTCTTCTTCTGTTTCTCCAACCCTCCACCTTACCAAAAACGGTATGAGGCTATGGGAAATACCATGGTTTGGGTGAGGCATATTTTAGTTCTCCAAATTATATCTTTGCTCTTGAACACCTTAAAGAGGTGTTGTGCAGCAGATTTGCCTAATGCAATACATTGGTTGACTTCTTGATGCTGCTTCCATGAGTGCTGATGGTGGATCTGTGCAAAATGAAGTCTCTGAAAACTTCAATCTTTTCTCCATTTATCATGATGTGGTTTATTGGTCCAGTGGTGAGGATTTTTGTTTTCTTTTCCTTAAGGTACAATCCATACTAAATGCTGTGCTCTGTGATCTTCATCAATTAGTATTTCAAGTCCTCTTAGCTTCCAGCAAGCAAAGTTGTATCATCTACATATCACAGGTTGTTAATGAATCTTCCTCTAATCCTCATGTCTGTCCTGGTTATTTCATTTCTATTAATATAGTTTCCCTGCCCCCTTACACTATCAACTTTGTTTTAAAGCTATCACTATGAGCTTATGTTCATATAGCTGATTTTTTTAAAGGTGTATAGTAATTACAGGCACTATTTCTTATTTTTTAAAATCGATTTGTTATTTACCTATTTAAGAGTTAAGGTTTAGTTCAAGGTTTAAAGAGCATCTCAGGAAATCCTCTAGACTCAACCAGTCCAGTAAGTCTGGTGTATTTTTATTTTTAAAGGAATTTGAGGGTTTTTATTTCTATATTTTTCTCCCATTCTATCCGGGATCACCTATTGTGGCCCTGATTAGAATGGTTGGTATCCAGGTGCTTGGTACCTGGGCACCATCTAGTTCTTCTGGTCTCAGGGTAGATGAGACCATGGTTTGTTTAAACTATTTCTTCTTTAACAGACATCATTTATTTTTGCCATTGACTTAAGAAAACAAAGTCATTTGGCCCCTAGAAGAAGCACTTGAAGAGATTCTCTCACTGGACTTCTCCCACTGGACTGCAAACCACAAGGTTGGTGGTTTGAACCCACTAACCACTCCACAGAAGAAAGATGAGGCTTTCTGCTCCTGCAAAGGTGTATAGCTTAGGAAACCCTACAGAGGGTCATAATGAGTTGGAATTAACATGATGACACTTAACAATGGTTGTGTTTATAATTTTGCTGCCTCTCTAACCTAGGCAGCTGCTACCTAACAGATGGGTGATCTATACAGTTTTCTAGTATCTACTCTCAAGTACAAACTTAGAAGAAGGGAGGCAATACCTGCATGGAGACCTTACCTAGGACTCTCATCTATCCTAGGAGCCCTGGTGTGGCGCTGTAGGATAAGCACTAGATTGCAAGTTGGTTTGAACCACAAGATCAGCAGTTCAAACTCACCAGCTGCTCCTTGGAAACCCATTCAGGGTTGCTATGAGCTCGAACCAACTCAACAGCACTTAACAACGACAACTCACCTATTTATAAAACAGAGTCCTGAAGTGGTCCATTTAGTGAAAGGTTGGTGGTTCAAGTTTACCCAGCAGTGCTTCAGCAGAAAGATCTGGTGATCTACTTCTGAAAAGTCAGTATGGAAAACCCTGTAGAGTACAGTGCTACTTGGACACTTATGGGCCGTTACAAGTCAGAATTGAGTCTATGACAATTGCTCTGGGTATGTATGTATGTATGTATGTATGTATTTATGTGTGTTTCTTTGCTCAGGGAAAGGAAAATGAAGAACAAATATCGTTGGTTGTTGAAACTTCCAGTTCATCCACCCCACCCCACACCCTGCCAAAACCCAATTCACATCCCACCCAGAAAAAACAATTCTAGCCAAGGGTAAACCAAACTTCTTTGGCATTGTTCTGAAAAACCATTCACTGCTAATTGGGAAAGAAATGTAAGAGCTTGTGCAGCCAGAACACATAATCTTTAGTAATGAGAATGCCCCTGCTCCCCAACCCAAGAGATTTGGCTTTCGAAAGCAGACTGTATTTGTTCTCTGAAGCTATTCATGTCTAATTACTGATGAAATGAACTTGCATGGTGTAGCACTTTTTAAATAAAAAGGAAAAAAGAAAAGGTCTAAGCAGCACTTTTTCCTTTGAGGAGATTACTTCATCTAATGAGTGTCTTATAATGAATTGTAATTGTAAAAACAATAACAAAAAAATAAAGAAAATAAAAGGTAAGAACAAAAGTTCTGTTATATGAAAACTTGCAGGAATCCGACGATGACAAAACATGGAATCCTTAAAAGTGCTGCATGTGCTGAACTTGGATTTATGAAAAAAGAATCGTTGAGGTAAAGAAATTTTTAATGCACTATCCAGAAAATGCCATTCAGATAATATGTGTGTATTTTTTTTCTTTAGCACATTAATAAGACTGTGCAATCTATTTGATGTGGATTTTTCCTGTTCAAAAGAGATTTAACAACCTCGCTTCTAATTTAAGCACACTCGTAAAATAAGGAGAAACTTTGCTTTTATCACTGAAGATCATTGGTGATGTTTTTCTTAGCAACATTGTTAAAAAAATACAAGCATGAGGCTATAGAAAGGAACCTTTGTCTGCCTTTTTGTTTTTTCTTCTCTAGAGGAAAACATTTATTAAAATGTTAAGTTAAGGGTGGTTAACTACTGAAATTGTAATGTCCCTGAAGTATTAATTGGATTTAATCTATTCACATAAGTTTCAAGCCATTCAAAGCCCTATTTTCTGCCAAAACAAAAACAAAGAAAGAGCTGTTATTGTACCATCTGGTTTGCATAAGGAATCTCTTGGCGTTTCATAACTACACATTTTATAAATGTGAAATCCCAGATGGCATTACATTGGAACAGTGGAGAGTTTTTATAAAGGCCTTCAAAAACAAATTTTTTAAAATTTGAATATTAGAGAGTCTAAGCAAGGGCTAAGCATTTAAGTTCTATATTTGAATCAACTGGCTTTGTAAACGGGACAAATTTCTCTTTTTTCTTATGCCTTTTTCCCTTCCTATTAATTATTGATTCTGTGACTTGAAAGTTCCACTTAATATGGTCATATAACTGTGCAGCCCTCTGTCTTTATTAAGTTTTACCCAAAACTTAATAAATTTATAAATATTGCCAGAACGATGATGAACGGAAAATCTGTATTAGCTGACATTTTGTTTCAAGATATAAATTCTGTTATAGTACAGCTTAGCAGATCATCAAAAATATCAAATGACTGGGACCTCTTCGAAATTAGACACGTATGTGCATCAAAAGATTTTGCCAAAAGAGTAAAGAGACCACAGACTGGGAAAAATTTTTTTGCAATGACATATCAGAAGAGGGACTAATTTAAAATACAGTAACACTTCTACAAGAAAAAGACAAGCAACCCCATTAAAATACAGGCAGAGGACATGAACAGACACTTCACCAAGGAAGACATTCATGCAGCCAACAAACATAAAAAGAAATGTTCACTATCATTAGCCATTGCTGTAAAAGCTTAAGAAAAGATTGCCATACTAAAAGATACATTCTTTGATGGTTACCAAGGAGCTCTGGTAGCATAGTGATTAGGAATTGGGCTGCAAACCTCAGGGTCATCAGTTCAAAACTACCAGCTGTTCCGTAAGAGAAAGATGAGGCTTTCTGCTCCTGTAAAGATTTACAGCCTTGGAAACCCTGTACAGGGTCGCTAGGAGTTGGAACCAACTCCACAGCACATAACAACAACAGGGGAGTAATTCACAAAGTTGTTGTTATTGTTGTTAAGTGCTGTGGAGTCAGTTCTAACTCATCGTGACCCTGTATAGGGATGCGGAGGAGTGGCTGGTGAGTTTGAACCCCTGATCCTGCAGTTCAAATTGATCCCGAGGTCCTGTGCTTATCATATAGCACCACACCAGGACTCCATGGCTAGAGGGTAGACACATGTCAGTTTGGGTGAGAGGCAGGACAACATACAAGGAGGAGGAAGGCGTTCACAAGAGGGAGGGTGGGAGAAGAACAGTGAAGACAGGTGGAGGCACAGGGAGGTCTCCATGGGCTAAAGGGGAAAGAGATAAATAGTGAGCTATCCACAACCTTGGAACAACAGTGCTGTGTGCGTAGATATGTGGATTGAGACATAGATGGAATGACTAAGGGAGGAAGAGTGGGATAGATAGATAGATAGATAGATAGATAGATAGATAGATAGATAGATAAATTGTTAAGTGCCGTCGATTTGATTCTGACCCATAGTGATCATGATTTCCAAGGAGCAGCTGGTGAGCTTGAACCACCAACGTTGCAGTTCAAATGACTTTGCAGTCGTCTGCATTAGCCCACAGTGCCACACCAGGACTCTCTGTCTCTCTCTTATATATAGTCCACAAATATATAAGAGTTTGGAAGAGGTCATTTGTACATGAGTATGTACCTTTTCTGCAAACACAACTATGAATTTATGGAGCAGACAGAGAGAAAAATGATGAAAACTTCCTAGATATTATCAAACATCTTAAGGCAATGAGTTGCTGCGTCTGAGGGTTCAGGGACCATAGTCTCAGTGCTTATCCTACAGCGCCATGGTTAGTTGGCATAACATAGTCCACAAAGACAATGTTCTACATCCTACCTGGGTGAGTAGTGTCTGGGATCTTGAAAGTTCATGAGCAGCTGTCTAAGGTGCAGCTGTTGGTCTCTCCATGTGGAGAAGAAAGAAGAGTGGTGAGAATAGAAGATGCTTGGAATCAGTTAGTCCAATGGATTAATGGAACATGTGAACAGCAGTCTCTATGGCAATGAGACCAGAAGAACTAGATGGTGCCCGGCTACCACTACAAATTTCCCTGAGAGAGATCACATTAGAGGGTCCTGGAAAGAGTGGGAGAAAATCTAGAACAAAACTCAAAATAATTCAATCAAAAAAAGAAGAAGAAGAGAAATGGTTTGCTGGTCAGAAAGAGACAAGAAGAAGCTGAGACTTTGGCCCTCAACCACTCTTCAGGTCTGGAAAGGAATTCACCATCATGACGCAACTTTCGGTCAAGCAGTAGATAGGTTTATAGGAAGGGACAACAACACTAGCAAGGTATGCTTACCGTGAAAGAATAGTCAATCATTCAAAATCAAAAGGGCAAAGTTCTTCCAAGGACAAAATTGAGAAGGGAGAAGGTGGGTGGAATGCAAATATGAACCACAAGGAGGAAGCAGGGTAATTGTGGTTGCATGGAAGGGAATATCAGTGAGATGAAACAAAGTGCATGACTTGTTGAGTGTATAGTTGATGATCTTGTCTGTCAACCTTTCCTCAATTCACAATAAAAATTCTTTAAAGAAGAATTTCTTGGCAAGAAATGAAGTCACTGAATGAAAAACAGCCACTTGTACAGGACCAAAAGTCTATGAATTGACAGGACCCCCAAAAAAGGAGTTTGACAGAGAGCTCTATAGAAAAAGAAACTAGAGACATTTAACCAAATTCAATGTATGAAATTTCATTGGATCTAAATTCAAAAGTAAAAGCTAGAAAAGACATTCTTAAGATAATTGGGAAATTTTGAATATATTTATTTGTTTTCTTAGAAATGATTACTGTACTGTGGTTATGTTGGGCCCTGATGGTACTGTGGCAGTTTGAAACTACTAGACGCTTTGCAGAAAAGAGATGTGACAGTCTGCTTCTATGAAGATTCTGTTGTTGTTGTTATTAAGTGTTGTAGAGCTGGTTCCAACTCACAGTGATCCTGAATAAAGTTTCTGAGGAGCAACTGGTGAGTTTGAACTTCCAACCTTGCAATTCAAATATCCTTGAGATCCATTGCATTATCCTACAACACCACACCAAGACTCCTTGGAAACTCTCTGAGGGTGTTTTACTCTCTCATCAGCATTGTATGATAAGCACTGACTGCTAGCCAGAGGTCAGCAGCTCAAACCCACCAGCAGCATCAAGGGAGAAAAAGAGACTTTCTGCTCCTGTAAAGATTTACAGCTTCAGAAACCCTATATAGGATCACTGAGTTAGAATCAACTTGATGAAAGTGGGTTTTTTTGATAGGGTCTTTATGAGTCAGAATCGACTTGGCGGCAAAGGGTTATATGTTGAACTAAGTTCTCATTAATAGATGGTTGCTGAAATATTTAAGGGTAAAGTTTTATCATATCTACAACTTACTTTCAAATGATCCAACATTAACAAAAAAGACAAAATTTGTAACTGATGAATCTTGGTGATGGGTTTATGGATTGTTCATTGTCTTATATTTTCAACTTTTCTTTGAGTGTAAGATTTCAAGGTATAAAATACTGAAGGAAAAAGTTAAAGATGTACCTACCTATAAGACCATGAACAGATAGACTTCTGGGATTTAAGAGACAACTTTCAGGTAGTACAGATAGCTGTGATACAACTGTGTAACTCTGCTCAAGATTCAAGTTCCATGGAGAGATTGATTCTTTTCAGTCATGTGCTTACTCTATGGCTTAAGGATGTTGGAGGTAGCAGGACTGACAAGTGCACCAAATTGTATCTGAAGAGGGAGGAAAGCCACCTGTAAGCCACCTCCTGGCGCTGTTACCAAACAAGAGAGAAAAGGATATCAAATAAACCAATACAAAATCCGAGCTTTGTGTGTTTAAGTCTACTCATTCATGCGTGTGGCGCTGTGGGTTCATGCGCCGGACTGCAAAGCCATTTGAACTGCAAGGTCGGCGGTTCAAGCTCACCAGCTGCTCCTCGGAAACCCTATACAGGGTCGCTATGAGTCAGAACTGACTCAATGGCACTTCACAACAACAACAACATCAGAAAGAAAAAAGGAGACCTGGTGGCGTAATGCTTAAGTGCTTGGCTACTAACGGAAAGGTCTGAAGTTTGAACCCACCAGATGGGAGTAAGATGTGGCAGTCTGCTTCCATATAGATTTATAGCCTTGAAAATCCTATGACCCCATATAGTTGGGAGTGGAGTCCTGGTGTTGTGCTGAGGGTTGCAAATGCTCGGGACTGCAAAGGCGGTTTGAACCGCAAAGTTGGTGGCTCGAGCTCACCAGCCACTCCCTGGAAACCCTATACAGGGTCGCTATGGGTCAGAACTGACTCAATGACACTTAACAACAACAACAACATCAGTGGGAGTGACTTAACAGCCAAGGGTTTGGGTTTTCTCAGTATTAGAAAGAAATGCCTTACCAGGAAGTCTTTGTGTAAGGTGTATGTGTTGCTTCTTTTGAGACTTCTAAGTTTCACTAGACCGCAAGGTCGGTTTGAACCACAATGTCAGTGGTTCAAACTCACCAGCTGCTCCTCAGAAACCCTCTACAGGGCTGTTATGAGTCAGAACCGACTAGGTGCCATTTAGCACCAGCAACACCCTCTCAGGAGGGCATCTGCAGTTTCACAATTAAAGACAAGGCTCATTTTGGAATGGAAATTCCAAACAGTAGTCATAGAGAATTCTGCAGTTATCTCTTGCCACACCACCACCCTAAAACTAAGCAGCTAAAAACAGTGAACATCCACCCCGAAACTAAGCAGCTGAAAACAGCTCACAAGTCTGAAGGTCAGCTGGTCCGTTCCTCCGGGCTCAGCAGATCTGAGCTGGGCTCACTCATCAGCATACGTTTGATAGATCAGCTGAAGATTGGTTACCTGAGGATGGACTCACCTGCGGTGAGTTGTGATCGCTGACAATCCAGCAGGCCAGCCTGGAATTGTTACCATGATGGAATCAGGATGCTTAGAAAGCGAGCAGAGGTGTGCAAGGCCTCTTGAGACCCAATCTCACCACTGGCACACGGTCACTTCTACCACATTCTGATGGTCAAAGAAAGTCCCAAGGAAGGCCCACACAAAATCAAGGAAATGGGAAATAAACTGACTGCGAGGACACATGGCAAAGGCTGGGAACATAGGAGAGATGATTGGGACGCTTTACGATTAATTCACCATATCTTCTCAAGAATTTTAGAGTAGAAATACTTTGTTTCAAAGGAATATTCTACAAAGTTATGGAAACATTTTCTCTGCACTAGCTACTAGCTATAGAGTTTTCAGCATTAATATTTATAAGTAAATGAGTTTTGATTCAGAACTTTTGAGCCTTCTCTGTCATCCATAGATCTAACTAAGCTGCCCTACAGGTATATTTACAAGTCAAGGGGACATTTTATGTCTTTGTCTTAGTTCTTTCTGAATCCACTCCAGTTAGGAGCTTCATTCAACTTGAAATGGTCTAAATTTCTAAACTGTCTAAACATCCAAGGGGGCATAGCCATTAATACCATGAGTTACCCTGATAAAGGAACTACAGTAATGACCTTTAAGATACACTGATAAAGGAACTACCGTAATGACCTTTAAGATACCCTGATAAAGGAACTACCGTAATGACCTTTAAGATACACTGATAAAGGAACTACCATAACGAACTTTTAGAACATTTTCATTGACACAGTCTATCTTATTTTTTCCAAGTCAAACATATTTGATCTTTGAAAGCTTCTTTTAGCTATGTTAGCATAACTGAGATGTTTCCACATTTTAAAATTCATCTTATACTGCTGATTTCTAATTTATCTCATTTTGAACTTTTAAAGCTCAATGAACTGCAAGAGAAGTCTGGAGTTTGAAAACAGCCCCTCAGATGCACAAACATAGACAAAATCAGTGAATTAGAAAAAGGCCTGAACTGGGAATCAGGAGACCTGGTTTTCCACTTGAGCTCTGCTATTAACTATAGGACCATGCACAAACTACT
Source organism: Chrysochloris asiatica (assembly GCF_000296735.1). Lineage (NCBI taxonomy): Eukaryota > Metazoa > Chordata > Mammalia > Afrosoricida > Chrysochloridae > Chrysochloris > Chrysochloris asiatica. The sequence goes on along the minus strand of NW_006408866.1, from coordinate 2,343,035 downwards.
AAACTCTCGTTAGGCTTGATGTTTTTCACTGTACTACAGGGAGTTAAAGGAGCTCTGGTAGCGTAGTGGTTACGAATCGGGCTGCGAACCTTAAGGTCAGCGGTTCGAAACTACCAGCTGCTCTGCGGGAGAAAGATGAGGCTTTCTACTCCTGTAAAGATTTACACCCTCGGAAACCCTGTACAGGGTCGCTATGGGTTGGAACCGACTCGACGGCACTTAACAACAACAACAACAGGGAGTTAGGTAGGAGTCCTGGTATGGCACTGTAGGATAAGCACTGGACTGCTAACCATAAGGTCGACTCTTCAAATCCATCAGTAGCTGCTCGGAAACCCTATACAGGGTCACTATGAGTCAGAAGTGACTGGGTGGCACACACCAACAGCAACATGGAGTTAAGGAGCTCGGGTACTGTAGCAGATTACGAACTGGGCTGCAGCTATTGACAAGGTCAGCAGTTCGAATCTACCAGTCACTCCATTGGGAGAACTATGAGGTTTTGTGCGCTCCTGTAAAGTTTTATAGCCTCAGAAACCCTATACAGAGTTACTGTAAGTCAAAACCCATTCACTGGCACAGAGCCACCACGAGCACACGGAATTAAAGTTTGTTTGCAAGTTTATGCTCTAAATCCATTCACTTGGGTATGAGATCTTTATGATACGAAGTTGCAATCCATAAGCTATCTGTGGTTAAGTGCCGTCGAGTTGGTTCTGACTCACAGCGACCCTGTATAGGGTTTCCGAGAAGCAGCTGGTGAGTTTGAACCTCCGACCTTGCAGTTCAAATCTACCTTGTGGTCCAGTGCTTATCCTACAGGGCCACACCAGGACTCTATAGCTTGTCCATATAGAAATTAGATTCACTCTTGTTGCTGGTATTGCTTTAAAATAGTTTTAATTGATCATTTTATCCCCAAAACAATTCCATCAATACAGAACTGAAAAAGAATTGTAAAAAAGCAGGAGTCACCCAATCTTCTGTGTCTCTAGGTTGAAGGCATTCAAAATATAGTGACCCCTCTCCACAATGCACTAGAAGGTACCATCAGTGGTGACAATGGTTCAGGCCTGGTAGTGGTTTGTTTTGGTATACTTAAAGTTTCCATGACAGGAGAGCAATTCAAGGACAAATAGCATCAACAATATCATTTTTGTAGAGACTTTGGTTTTTCCAAACTATTGCTGTGAGGTGCTATTTCTGAAGCAAACAGTTCTTCCTCATTTCAAAACCGGCAGCACTCAAAATCCTACCCATGTATCCCTATGCATGTCTGCAAGGGTTTGAGTCCTAGAAATGGATTCTTAGGAGCTTGGAACCCAATGGTCAGTGATTGTACCAAGGAAAGGGTTGAGGAGGCAGCTGAAATCAATCTCTGGTGCATTCAACCACCTTCACCAGTCTCCCAGTCTCCTGCTCAGATCTTTGTATTGCCTCTTAGCTTGGAACTTAGCTTCAAGATAATGTGCTGGACTACAAGGTCAGCAGTTCAAACCCACCAGTTGCTCCTTAGAAACTCTACACAGGGTGGCTATGAATCAGAACCAACTCAACAGCACTTAACAACAACAAGCTTCTTAGAAGCCCCCCATTTGGGGCTTGGTGGTGTGGTCTGTACCTTTTGGAGGTGGAGCCAAAACATTTAACCAATCACCTCATTGACAATCATTTTTTGTTTTCATGATTTACTTGATTTATTTTGTCTTTTCATCCTTTTTATTGTGATTTAGATGAACGTTTACAGAGCAACTTCTGGATTTTCCTTTCAACAATCATACACATTTTGTTTCATGATGTCCATTGTAATTCTCACAATAGAACAGCATTTGGTTGATTTCCCTGTATTTACTGTTCCCATTCCTCCTTCTTTGCAGTGCCTTCCTGCCTTCTGAGCTTCCTCCTGGGGCAAATGGTGACCTTGGATCATCTATGGCTGATTGTTCTAAGGAGCACGCACATTCCTGGTGTTACTGTTCACAGTATAGGCCTACCTATCATTTAGCTTCTGGTTTGGTTTTTGGTTTAAACCATAGTTCTCTTCTGAATCTATATCTTTCCACCATCAAAATCTAGGAAGGGGCTTCAAAAAATTTATGGCAAAATGGAACTGAAAGATCATGGCATTTTCCCACAAACCTTCTGAAGACCCCTCCTTGTACTTGTCTTGATTTTGCTCCCTGTCAGCAGTCCCATGAGGCCACAATCTAATAAATACATTTTCATAAAGAGCTTAACTACTGGCAACCACTCCTTGCTTGGCCTCTCTCCCTCCAGGTATTTCCCACATTTCTCTGACCATAAGAATCATCTGTCGTTGTTGTTGTTAAGTGCTATTGAGTCGGTTCCGACTCACAGCGACCCTGTATAGGGTTTCCAAGGAGCAGCTGGTTGAGTTTGAACCACGACCTTTCGGTCTAGTGTGTTATCCTACAGTGCCACTAAACATACATCATTATCCTGGACTTCTCCCCTGGAGTGTGTGAACCAGCAGTTTTTGGAAGAGGAACTTATGATATTAATGAAAGTCATTCTTTTAGTCAAAGAAATTAAGGAAACACTACTCTAACCTACAAGGAGCTCTGGTAGCATAGTGGTTATGAATTGGGCTGTGAACCGCAAGGTCAGCAGTTCAAAACTACCAGCAGCTCTGCGGGAGAAAGATGAGGCTTTATGCTCCCGTAAAGATTTACAGCCTTGGAAACCCTATACAAGGTCACTATGAGTCAGAATCGACTCCACAGTACTTAACAACAACGAGTCAGAACCAACAACGAGTCAGAACCAACTCCACGGCACATAACAACAACCACTCTAACCTACAGTGGTATTTCAGATTCCTGGGACTGGGGATTACATCTTGAGTTATAGCACAGAGGCAAAACAGAAAACAAAATGTGCAAATACCCTGCAATGATTTGAGCATATATTCACTCATTACGGAAAGTGGGCTGCAAACAAGTAGGTGTCTCAGAGCAGTGAGAGACACGAAAAAAATATGTATGTTGACCAACTCTTAGGAGATCCGTGTTCTTGATCTGGTTCTGACATTCATTAGTGTCCCCATCTGTAAACTTCCAACTGCTGCACAATATCTGTATGACTTATGTGCCCACTACTCACTTCTAGGACCTTATTTGGGAGCTATGCAGGGAAGTGTGCAAAATTTGTCAACATATAATTGTTCATAATGATGAAAAATTGGAAGCAATCTTAGTTTCCATTATTAAGAAGAAGTCAAATGAGTTAGGATTGAGCCAGGCATTGGAATACTAATCAACCTTAACAATGGTAATGAAGGTCCTTATTTTTGATATGGAAAATATTTGTGACCTTGTCAAGTGGTAAAAGCAGTTTACGAAACAGTATTTAAATCTTGACCCCAGTTTTGTGTTTTTGTTTTGTGTGTGTGTGTGTTGTTTGTAGAAGTATGTGAAGTCACCAAGGGGCAAGATTATGGAGGCCTTTTGAAGTTTGTCTGTATCCTTTTGTAAGTGTCTGCATTTATTTCTTACAATAAACTTACCCAGTTGCCATTACGTCAACTCCAACTCATGGGTGACCCAATACTGTGCCCCACAGGATTGCCAATGGCTGATTTTCAGACTTGTATCACCAGGCCTTTCCCCTGAGGGCCTTTGGTGGACTCTTATGCTAACCTTTCCAGCTAGCAGCTGAGCAGGTGGGTCATTTGCATCACTTTGGGACTCCAGAATAAGCTCAATCTTGTAAAGCTGGGGGAAATAATACTGCATTTGTTTGTTAAAGGAGACCTGGGACGGCTCCCTAAGGGAAGCACTGGGCTATTAACCACAAAGCAAGCAGCTCGAATACACTAGCCGCTCCTTGGAAACGGGCTGCTAACAACAACAATCTGTTAAAAGATCATTGTTTTGTACATTGTCAGGATGATTAACCTCCACAATAGATAGGAGACTCACTGACTCATTACCAGCTAGGCGATTCCGACTCCTAGAGACTCTGTATAGGGTTTCTGAGGCTGTCCAACTTTATGGGAGCAGAAAGCCTCGTCTTTCTCCCACAGAGCAGCTGGTGGATTTGAACTGCTGACATTGCCATGAGCTGTCCAGTGCTTACCCTGCAGTGCCACCAGGGCTCCTTAGGAGACTATGAGGTACTTGAAAGATTTAGTGATTCGAACAACAACAAAAAAAGTTCTTTCCTCAACAATGTGCACTACGTACTTTTACTCTACACTGGAGTTGTAAACATTTTGTCTAAAAGATGCTATTTTTACCCAGTGTTATAGACAAAACCCCTAATCGATACATCTGAAGTCTATCAGGGAATTCTGATTTCTGGCCTGGCCTTCAGAGCAGCTGGTAGAAAATCCAAAGAGCAGGTTCAGGAAATATCAAATAAAGTATCCAATAAAGGGCTTCTTCCAGACTTTCTAGAAAGCCCCACATCCCTTCATCTTAGTTGAGAGGGCAGAAAATGCAGGTGCACCCAGTTGGGAGAGGGCGGGCCATGCCCCATCTTTTCCGTCATAAAAGCACAGAGCAGCCCGTCCCTCTCTACCTTGGTCATTGGGTGATGCCTTTTGCCATGGCGTGCAGATGGAGAGCAGATTTCAGGTATCACCCAAGCTGGGTCTGGGGAGAGTTGAGGTGAGTATTTCTGAGCTGGGCAGAAGGGGAAATATCGGTCTTGTCTGCCTGAATCCATCCCATCTTAATGCTCTGCCCCATCCTCTTCCAGAGCCTACCTCATGTCACTTTCTCTCATCTTTGTCCTTACGATGTCAGTGAACTCCAAAGATGCTCCTCGGATGATGACTCCTGACTTCCCAGGTATTATTCTTGGCTGAAGGATGTGCTTCTAGTTGCTGGAATAGGAAATGGTTAGGGTGCCTATTTGGCCAGGAAACCAAGTTAGGTCAGACAGTCTCCATGCACCCCTTTCTCACCTTGGTGAAATCACTAGTCTTTCAGTTGTTCGTTCTCCTCTGACTTGTTCTGCCAGCTACATGAAAGTTTGTAAAGTAGAGACGAGGCTTTCTGCTCTTGTAAAGACTTACAGCCTTGGAAACACTATGCAAGGTCACTAAGAGTTGAAGTCCATTTAGTGCAGTAGAATCCAGCACCGAAGGAGTCATGATGGTGCTTTAGGTTAAGCATTGGGCTGCAAATCACAAGGTAGATAGTTCAAGCCCACTAGCCACTCTATGAAGAACAATGAGGCCGTCTGTTCCTATAAAGAACTATAGGAACCCTAAAGAGAAGCTCTATTCTAACTTATTGGGACTTTTATGAGTTAGAATGGACTTGGTGGCAGTTGGTTTTATCCATTCCTTTAGTGCCTCAAGGTTAGAACATTAGGCAACTTTCCCAACAACCTCAACCTAGTGCAAGATTAACTGTAGGATATACCAGAGGCGAGAGAATAGCAATTTATGGAGGTAGAATTTGGTCAGCAGAAATATGTCCGTGTTTAACTCGGGGCTCTTAAACTTTTAAAAAACCTTGAGGAAAAAATACTTGGTCCTTTACTTCACAGACTTTTGGTGTGGCGTTACTGGTTAATGCGCTAAACTGCACCGTCGGTTTGGGCTGTTGAGGTCAGCACTTCCAACTCACCTGCTGCTCCTTGGAAACCCTGTACAGGGTCGTTAGGAGTCAGATCCCGACTCCGTGGCACTTAACAATAACAACTACTTCACAGAACTACCATCTTTGCTTGCCCAGGATGCCAGTCAGACTTCTTCCAGCATTTTTGTGACCCTTAATTAAGGAATCCTGGTGTGGCACTGTGGGTTGATGCGTCAGACTGCAAAGCCATTTGAACTGCAAGGTTGGTGGTTCAAGCTCACCAGCTGCTCCTTGGAAACCCTATACAGGGTCACTATGGGTCGGAATCCATTCGACAGCACTTAACAACAACAACAATTAAGACTTATCCTTGAAGTCTGTAGGGAGCATTGAACGCTAGCTTGATACCTTCTTAGCAGTTCTTTGGTATATATTTCAACAATTCGTAACTTCTCTGAGAGTAGAAGACAGACTTTGCCTCTCCAGACTGTGTCCTTCCCTGGTGCCTGTGAGAGGAGTGGGGCTCTCAATACCACTTTGGTAGGGATTGTGTCTCATGCAGCTCAAAGAGGCCCCTAATGCTGTTTTCGCTCTCCAGGCACTGTCTCTTGTAATGAAGATGGAATGATACTGGGGCTTCCTAGAGAGCTTGTCACCAAGAAATGGCATGCATCTGTGGTGGGTAGGTGATGTGTATTATCTCATTGTAAGCCCACTTAGTAGGAAGCCCTGGGCTCCCGCTGAGGAAGAATATAAACTCTGTGGAGCAATTTGTATCTAATTCCCAAGGTACCATGGTGTTCCGTGGTTTATATAATGCCACCAAGAGAAGGCCTTGTGTTTCCTTGAGTGTGCCATCTGAGTTCCCTGGGAATTTTCTAGCAGCAAATTATAGCATTTCTCAAAGCATGTGTCATGGCTCTCAATTGGGCCAATAAGAAGTGTTGAAGGTCCTTAGAAATAGCTTGGCGGTATTAGCTACAGTGAATTTCCTTTCAGATCCTCCCAGCCATCACATATGTAAACTGCTCTGATTTCTGTAGATTCCCTGGGTTTTGAAATCCCAAACTGCACGTACATCCTGGACCCGGAAAAGCTCACCTTAAGTGCCCCATATGCAAACTGTACCAAAATAGAGGTAAGTAACTGCTTAAGGGACTATTGCTTGGGGAACTAGGATAACCTAGTAGTCAGTGGATGCAGGCTTTGGAGAAAAAGCAGTGCTTCTCAACTGAAGGTAATTCTTACCTGCCCAGGGGATATTGCTGTTGTCTGGAGAAACTTTAAGTTGCTACAGCTAAGAAGAAATGCTATTGACATTTAGTGGATAGTTGCCAAGGAAGCTGCTAAATGTCCTATAATGCACAGGGCAGCCACGGGTAACATGAGATTGTGGCGCAAAATGCTAATAATGTTGATCTTGAGATACCCTGCAGTAGAGAGAGAGACAATCGAGCTTAATCTCTGCTTTTGCCACTTTGTAGGTGCAATCTTGAGCTGTTACTTAATGTTCTAAGACTGCTGCTCACTGGAAAATGGGAATAATGGCACCCTCTCCACAAATAACCGAAGATAATGACAGAACGCAGAGCGAGGGTTTAGCACAGTGCCTAGCCACAATGAATGGTCAAACATTATTATGATATGTAATAACCACATGAAACAGAGTCTGGAAAATGGAGAACTCTCCTGTAAAATCGATATTGGAAGACAAACAGTAGCAGCTGAGCAGTGGTTTTCTCTGTTGCTAAGCAATGTTCTTGCTCAATCAGGGTGATTGTAAAAAGAATGACCTGTCTAAGGCAGAATTTCTAAAGCTTTAGTGTGCCAATAATCACCTGGGGAATTTAGGAAAGTACAGATTTAGTAGGCGTGGGGGTAGGTTCTAGAAACAGTCATGTTTAATAGATCAGTACATATGTTTGAATCTGATGCAAATAATCTACAGTTCAAACTCCTTACAGTCTGACAACCTGTTCTACAAAAAAGGGTGGCAACTTGAAGTCATCTGGCTCTCGGTGACCACCCTGTGATGTAATCATGTGTTCTTTTTTCAGTGTGAATTTGCCAGTGATTAACTTTCATTTGAAACAGCCCTTTCCAAGTTTGAGGAGCTTAGGGTTGCATTCTCCTAGGCCACAAAAGTGACCCAAATCTGTTGCCGTTGAGTTGGTCCAAACCCATAGAGGCCCTGTAGGACAAAGGAGAACTGGCCCATACGGTTTCCTAGGCTGTAAAGTTTATGGTGGTAGATGATCTAATCTTTCTTCAGTGGAGAGGCTGGGGGATTTGAACTGCCCTCCACTTATCAGCCGAGTGCCTAACTACTATGCCACTAGGGTTTTTCTACTTTAGAGCAGAGTTTTACAATCTATAAATGGCCAGTTCTAGCCCATGGCTTGTTTGCTCTATGGGTCCCAAACCAAGAATGGTTTTTTACATTAAAAAAAAAAAGTGGGTTGTTTCTTGTGGTTTTTTTTTTTTTTTTGGGGGGGGGGGAGGAAATGCCATGTATATCATCATGACCCACAAACCCTAAGATAATTATTCTCTAACCTTTCACAGAAGGCTTGCCAACCTTTTGCATTAGTCCGAGTTCTTTGAGGATCAGGGTATTATCAAAGATGGCTTTGCCCAATCAGTACTCAATGTGTTTAAATAAATTCAGTTAATTCTAAAACAGCCAAGGACTGATAACCCAAACATGGGGTAGAAATAAAATAAAAACTGGAACCCCAATCCATAGAGTCCAAGAGAACTGCTCCTATCAACATATAAATTCTTAGCAGAGTATGTGAAAGGGCTAGCTTATAAAGCGTTCTAATACAGGAATGAAGGATCCTTTTGGAACCTGTGGTGGATACTGGTAAGTTTTGAAGGGTTTGGGATTCAGCCGGGGTAGTTGATATTCTGGAATCCTTTCCCACTAAATTCAGGCACTTTCTCGCTGTCATCTGCACACAGCATAACGAGTACCAGATGACCATCATACTCGTGGATAACACTACTGCTGCAAGGCATGAAGCCACTGTATATCAGATCAGCTGTCCAGTGACGAAAGCAGAAGAGGCTCAGTCCAGCTGGCTTCTGGGATCCACAAACTGCATGAAGGACTTGATGTCTGTGAGTGAATGAAGCAGGTTGACTGCTTGTCATATGGCTACCACAGGGGAAGTGTCTATGGCAAAAACAGGCTTAGGAATGAGGCCAGGATTGCAATCCAGAATCGACCATGTAGTTGCTGTGTGACTTCATATTAACTGCTTAACCATGTTGAGTTTGTTTCCAAGTCGGATGAGGGAACAACGCTCACCTTTTAGTAGCATGAAGAATTGACTCAGAATGGATATGTACTGCTTATTACATTGTGCTTTTCCACAAGTGGGTTCAGTTGGTAGTTGCAGTTGTATCAACAATGACTTGACTCATTGAATAGCTACTACTGCTGGGCCCCCGTGTCAGGTGATACTGTTGTGTACTGTCGAGTTCATTCTGACTTAATAGCGGCCCATGTGGCAGAGTGGAACTGCCCCACAGGGTTTCCTAGGCTGTAATCTTTGTAGGAGCAGGTTACCAGGTTTTTTTTCTCCTCCAGAGCCACTGGTAAGTTTGAACTATGAACCTTTCAGTTAGCAGTTAATGCTTGACCATTGTTTCCACCAGCAGTGCTGCAGGATAATGCACTGGACCTACAAGGTCGGTTTGAACCAGAAGGTCAATGGTTCAAACTCATCAGCCATTCCTCAGAAACCCTACACAGGAGTACTGAGTTGGAACCAACTTGACGGCACTTAACAACTACAGGTTTACAATGGTGTGTTAGCACTGTAGGATAAGCGCTGGACCGTGCAAAGTCAGTGGTTCAAACCCACCAGGCGTTCCTCAGAAACCCTTGTTACAGGATCGCTATGAGTCAGAACTGAATTAACAGTCCTTACAAGGTTTACAGTAAATGAACAAAACCTTCTGTAGAATTCATATGCCAGTAAGTCTTTTGTAGATTATGGTCAACCAGGTGGTCCGGCTCATTGCTTCACTTTAATGATGATGCTGAGTACCTTCAAAAAGCTCGAGGAAAAAGTCCACTCTTTTCTATTCAGCTTTTTCACATACTTCTTAACACACACACACACACACACAATATATATATCTCTTCTAGAGCCAATAAAAAGGAGCTCTGGTAGTGTTGTTGTTGTTAAGTGCCGTGGAGTCGGTTCTGACTCATAGCGACTCTGCACAGGGTTTCCGAGGCTGTCAATCTTTACGGGAGCAGAACTCCTCATCTTTCTCCCGTGGAACTGCTGGTAGTTTCGAACTGCTGACCTTGAGGTTCACAGGCCGATTCGTAACCACTAAGCGGTTAGGAATCAGGCTGCAAAGGTCAGCAGTTCAAAAATACCAGCTGTTCCGTGGGAGAAAGATGAGGCTTTCTGCTCCCTTGAAGATTTATAGCCTCAGAAACCCTGTACAGGGTCACTATGAGTCAGAACCGACTCCATGGCACACAACAACAACAGAGACAATAAAAGGCTCTACATTTTAAGAGCCCAATTGCCTTTTGGTCTTGGGAGCTCAAATGGTTAAAATGACTTTGTTTAAGGGGAGTCCTGGTGTGGTGCTGTGGGTGAGTGCACTGGACCGCAGTGTAGGCTTGAAGTGCAAGGTTGGCAGTTCTAGCTCACTAGTCACTCCTCAGAAACCCTATACAGGGTTGCTATGAGTCGGAACTCACTGAACATAACAAAGGGAGTAGTGTTGGTGTTGGTGGTCATGCGCTACCAAGTTGGTTTCAACTAACAGCAACCCTACATGAGTATTCTGAGGCTGTAAATCTTGACAGGAAATGGAACAGCTGGTAAATTTGAACAGCTGACTTTGAGGTTAACAGCTCAGCTCATAATTCACTATGCTACCAAGGACTCCTCAGTCTAAGGGTACAGATGGGATTTGTAGCTTGTCTATGACCTGAGAAAACTTTTCTCCTAAATCTTGTGTGTCAATGGACTGCTAACAAGGTTGGCAGTTCAAACCCACCAGCAGTTCCTTGGAAACCCTATACAGGGTTATGGTGAATTAGAATTGTTTCGATAGCACTAAACAGCTGCAACAAATCAAAACCTTAATCATGACTTTCTTTCTTTCCATCTTTCTTCCAGTTTTCCTTTCAGACGTCTATACCTAACTTTGATGTCAAGATCTTGGTATGAAAATAATTGTTAATTGATCTAGCAACACTTGATTCAACATTAAGCTAGTTAGTTGTAATCCTGATGAATATTAGGCTATATGAACTTAAATTTAATAACTTTGGTGTTAAGGTGAGTACCACTTTTCTAAATGAAGCTCTTGACTTCAGAATGAAACAGGTCTGCAGAGATGGGTCCTTAAAGTTGGTGATGGCCCCATCCAAAGTCTGACTCTTGGGGAGGCCATGAGACAAGGCTATGGTGTCATGATTGATAGTGGCAAGATAATTCTCCAAGCATCACTGAATGCTACTGGAGTGACGCACTATGAGGTAGGTATGAAAATCTTTTGTATTACCACCAAGGCATAGACTCGCTACTCAGAAGACAAACATGTGTTCAAATTCATTGATAATACAACTCGATCAATAAATAATGCCTTCTATGTGCCAAGCACTACACTTGAGTACTAAGGCTATGTCAAGCGAATGGCTATGTCTCTATTTCAATCTGGTCTTTCTTTCCTGTAGACTAAAACCTACTCTACAGTGTAAGTCTTAATCCAGACAAAACTTCTTAATTCAACAGATAATCTGTAACTGTTCTGAAGTTCATCTTCTATAGATGATACTGGTACTTTTTAGACCATCTACATTAAATGAATTAACGTGCTGAAGTTCTAGAACAGGGCCTGGCACATAGTAAGCGCTCAAACATCGGCTATTACTTTGAACACAATAGTCCTGTTTCACACTGTCTAGTAGCTTCTAGACCTCTGATACTATAGAGACATGGAGTAAGATGGAACTTCTGTTCACATCTTCCTAGAAATGATCTAGCTAGGTCATAATCAGTAGACATGACTAGTTTTCTAGATATTATGGAAGACAAGATTTTAAAACTGTCAGTGGTTGTTAGAGATGCTAAGTGTCTAAATTCTACTACTTGTGTCAAATCAATGTACAGTTGCTCTGTTTTTATGGCATTGGTTAGAGATTCCAGTAAACCAAGTCTTTACCATGGTCCCCTTTGCCTCCTCAGCAAGAAAACGGCCATCTGTACATGGTGCCTCTGACCCTCACATACAACTCTCCTGGACAGACGGTCAGCCTTTACACTAGAATGATGTGTGTGGCAGGTGAGATCCCTGGAGCTATAAGTTTTAGTTTGTGAGACACTGTTCTGGGAGCTTACTTGGTGTTGATAATGAACATTCTCTCTGTCACTTCTAGATCGTGTGACTTGCAATGCCACACACATAACTCTCACCATACCCAAGTTTCCTGGGGAGTTAAAAGCCGTGAGCATTGAAAATACGCGTATTCATGTGAGCCAGTTACACTACAATGGAATTGATACAGAAGCAATGAATGGCTTAAGACTGCATTTCAACAAAAGTTTCTTCAAAACAAAAGTACGTTCTACCAACCATGGAGTCCTGGTGTGGCACTGTGGGTTACTGCGCTGGACTGCAAAGTTGGTTTGAACCACAAGTTCAGCAGTTCAAGCTCACCAGCTGCTCCTAGGAAACACTATACAGGGTCGCTATAAGTTGCAACCAACTCTACGGCATCCAACAACTCCCAACCATTTATGAAGAAATCTGATTGAAATGGTCTCTGGGTAATCTTAGTATAGCTTGTTAAGTGCCATTGAGTGGTTCCAACCCTGTATAATTGACTTTGAACCACCGACCTTGTAGTTCAAACCAACTTTGCAGTCCAGCCCACTAACCCACAGCACCACATCAGGACTCCTTAGCTGAGGACCTGTTGGTTTATAAAAAGGGTTGTTGTGGTTGTGGTTGTTGTTGTTGTTGTGAAGTGCCATCAAGTTGGTTCTGACCCATAGCGACCCTGTATAGGGTTTTTGAGGAGCAGCTGGTGAGCTTGAACTGCTGACCTTGCAGTTCAAACGGCTTTGCAGTCTAGTGCATTAATCCACAGTGCCACACCAGGACTCCAGCTGCCAGGGTACAAACTCTGGTGGTGGTGGTGGTATGCCACCGAGTCAGTTCCGACTCATAGTGACTGCATAGATGAGGTTTCCAAGGTTGGAAAGCTTTATTGGAGCAGAAAGCCTCATCTTTCTCCTACGGAAAGGCTAGTACTATAAAACTACTGACCTTGAGGTTCAGCCCAACGCGTAACCGCTATGCCACCAAACTTTGGAAAATCTCATTTGATCAGTTTCTAGGAAATTGACTTACATAAAATTTCATTCTCAAACACCAGCCTCTTTAATGTGTGCAATGGAAATTGTCCTCAGTTGTTCTCATTTGGAGTCCTGGTGTGGGTGCTGTAGGTTAATGTGCTGGACTGCAAAGTCGCTTTGAACTACAAGGTTGGCAGTTCAAGCTCATCAGCTGCTCCTCAGAAACCCTATACAGGGTCACTATAGGTCAGAATCTACCGGAAGGCACTTATACACAACAAAGTACTAGGAACTTCTTGTGAAGCTTCTCATGTTAACCTTTGTTATGGAGCTGTATTGAAAAGAATAGGACACTCTGACCTAACAAAAGGGTTCCAACTGTGCATCTTGACTGATTTTTCACTGCCAGGACACTAGAGTGACCTTATGTCGGGGTATATGTGCTTTGCAATACTTCAGTAATAATTGCTCAACTTTGGCTTAGCAGTGTATCCTAGCTCTTTGGAATTTGATCTTGTTAACATGTTAACTTAAGGAGCTCTGGTTGCGTAGTGGTTACGAATCAGGCTGCGGGCCGTAAGGTCAACAGTTCGAAACTACCAGCTGTTCCACGGGAGAAAGATGAGGTTTTTCTGCTCCTATGAAGATTTATAGCCTCGGACACTCTGTACAGGGTTGCTATGAGTCAGAACCCACTCCACAGCACATAACAACAACAATATGTTAACATGTTTTACTACCCAGTACAACGAGTCCTGGTGTGGCGCTGTGGTCTAATGTGTCAGAATGCAAAGTTGTTTGAACTGCAAGGTCGGTGGTTCAACCTTACCAGCTGCTCCTTGGAAACCCTATAAAGGGGTGCTATGGGTTGGAATCCACTAGAAGGTACTTAACAACAACAGCCCAGTACAAAGAGCATGCAGCATTGAGTACTTTAGGGCAGGAGTCAAAGCAATCAATTTCCCCTCTGGGGAAGAATGCTGATCTAAGGAAGTGACAGACGCTCCCTTGTTCTGGCTTCAGGGAAACAGGATAAATCTGGAATGTTCCCAGCAGGTCTCCAGCACACTTCTTCTGCCTCCCTGTGAATACCTTAAGGAACAGACAGGCTGTGGCTGCTAACTGACATTCTTTTCTCATTTCAGATCTCTGCAAAATGTGTGTCCTATCAATTCTACTTATCAGTCAAGCTGACCTTTCAGTTTCATCTGGAGACTATATCCATGGTAGTACGTCCTGAATGTCTCTGTGAATCACCAGTTTCTGTAGGTAAAGACACTTTAAAACAACGTTTTCACATTAAATTTTTCTTCTTTTTCTTCCGTTGGTTCTTACTGGGCATGTGGGAAAATAGATACTAGTTCTGATTCAGACTTCTTGCTTTGTTTCATGAAACTAAAACAAACCAAACACCAGATGGACTGTTAAGGATACAGCCATACTTGGTTAACCTGGTTAACCTAAACCAAACCAGTTGCTGTCCAGTTGATTTCTCATAGTGACACTTGTGTACAGAATAGAATGTGCTCCATATAGTTCTTAAGGCTACAGCCTTTGGAAATCAGGCCTTTCTTCTGACATGCCTCTTAGTGGGTTTGAACCAACAACCTTTCTTCTAGTTGATTGTCTCGCTGCTTATGCTATCCAGAGACGACCACTTTGTAGGGTGGTTAAGTGCCCCGGAGTTGGTTCTGACTCATAGCAATGATAATGAGCTTCCCTAGTAGGTTTGAACCTTTGACCTTCAGGTAAGAGTCCAGTGCTCATCCTTCAGTACCACACCAGGACTATATAAGATAATACTCCTAAAATATGCAGGTAGAACTCATAATGATTTCATGTTTAAGTACTCATAATTATTGCATGTTTAAGTAATTAAGCTATAATTTGGGGTTAAGGTATAAATCAACCATTTAGTATGAAGAATCTCTCCAATCTCGATTAAGATTATTACAAATTAAACTAAAAATATTTTCTCTAAACTCTAATGTCTTCAAAAGGAGGGTTGAATAGATACTTCTGGATACTGCCTCTACATTTGTGTACCTGATAGAACAACTTAACTGCTCTTTGGGCTTCTTGCAAACAAAACTCACTGCCATTGAAGTCCATTCTGACTCATTGCAATCCTATATAGGGTTTCTGAAACTGCGAGTCTTTATGGGAGCTGACAGCCTTGAAGAGTGGCTGATGGATTTTTGAATTTTTCACCTTCAGTTAGCAACCCAATGTTAAACCAGGGATCCTTAAATTTTCCTAACTCTAGTTGCTTACTGAGGTACCTTCGTAAACAAGGAATTAGACATTCTGGTAATTCCTGCTAAAAATAACTCTTTGTAACAAAAAGGTAGGAGATTAATCCTACAGTCCAGGAACAGAGGACCCTAGGACCATCAAGGGAGAGAGGCAGGAGCGGAATGTGGGACTCTATCCAACGAAGCAGTGACCCCAGAGATGGAAACGGAAGAGGGCACGGAGAAGAGCAGCTGAGGACTCTAGACTCATGGAAAGAGAAAGGCTGTGTGCTGGCGGTCTGGAGGCAGGCTTGCAGAATGTGCCCTTTGGTTGTTTAAATGATTATATATTCTGAGTGTTTTTGTACATTACCTGGCCCCCCAAAAAAGAGGGAATAGAAGCAAATACTGTTGAATGATGATGTACAGAAGATACTGTAATCATTGCAATAAAACGAGTATAAAACTGTTCCCCCATGTAAACCATCACTCAACTCACAATAAAAACTTAAAAACAAAACAAAACACACAAAAAACCTCTTGACAGTATCACATGACGTTTTCTCTAAATCCCCACCACTATGTAGTTACAGATAAGCTGTGTACCCAAGATGGGTTTATGGAGTTTGAGGTCTACAGCTACCAAACTAAACCAACTCTCGACTTGGATACCCTGAGGGTAGGAGACTCATCCTGCCAGCCTATCTTCAAGGCTCAGTCTGAAGGGTTGGTACGGTTTCACATACCCCTGAATGGATGTGGAACAAGACATGAGGTTAGTACTGGCTGGTGGCAAGAGGCAATTAACTGTCTTTGAAGCAAATAACTGTGTTAAACAACTCTCTCTAACTTTTTAAGTTTAAAGAAGACAAAGTCATCTATGAAAACGAAATACAAGCTCTCTGGGCAGATCTTCCAAGCAAAATTGCCAGAGATAGTGAATTCAGGTATGATACACAATTGTTGCTTGACTTAAACTCTAATGTAAATCTAAGTAACTTTCTAACCTACAATTCTTCGGTACTATATACACTGCCTGCCCTCAACCACACTCTCCTTACAGAATGACAGTGAAATGCTATTTCAGCAGTGATGATGTGCTAATAAGTAGCAATGTTGAAAGTCTTCCTCCTCCAGTGGCGTCAGTGAAGCCAGGTCCACTTGCTTTGATCCTGCAAACCTACCCGGGTGAGATAACACTCGCTAAGACCTTCCAAGGAAACTTATCACTTAAAAAAGGAACTTTCTGATGTTGGTATAGTAGTCATGTTTGAGTTGTTACAGCATCAAATGCTCAAATGCTGAAGAGGTCTCCATTCCATTCCAGATAACTCTTATAGACAACCTCATGGGGATAAGGAGTACCCTTTGGTGAGATACCTCCGCCAACCAATCTACATGGAAATGAGAGTGCTCAACAGGACTGACCCCAACATCAAGCTGGTCATAGATGACTGCTGGGCAACAGCTACCATGGACCCAACCTCTCTTCCCCAGTGGAATATTGTTGTGGATGGGTAGGTACTCTCCACACCCCAAGGTCACCCACCCAATCCATCAAAACATGCCAGTGAAGAAAGTAAGATACCTTTTGGGGTTGTAGAGGAGTTCTATTAAGTTCTGTGAAGTTGTTTCTGACGCATAGCAACCCTGTGCAGTGTTTCCAAGAAGCAGCTGGTGAGTTTGAACCTTGTGGTTAGCGGACCAGTGCTCATCCTACAGCGCCACACCAGGACTCCAGAGGAGCTCTAGGTGTCACAAAGACCTTGTTTCTTATTGACTGACTTGTGCTTTCTTAATACGTAACACATCAGCTTGGAACCTTAATGAAGGGGATCTTCCCCAAGGAAATTTGGCTCTAATACTGCTGCCTATTTGTAGAGAGTACATCTTTAGTCCTTATTTTGACTGAACACCTACCACTATATAGCTAGGCACTAACCATTCTTTTGGAGTCCTGGTGTAGCACTGTATATTAATGAGTTAGACTGCAAGGTTAGTTTGAACCACAGGGTTGGAGGTTCAAACTCGCCAGCTGCTCCTTGGAAACCCTATACAGGGTCACTATGAGTAGGAACTGACTCCACAGTATTTCACAAAGAATATATGTTCTTCTTAAGAAACCCATATGTTCCACTTAAATTCCAGCTGTAATCACTTACTGGTTGGTCTCCTTAAGTACTAATCAGACTCCAAAGCCTGAGTACTAGAATATTCTGAAGAACATGTGCCTAAGCAGAGGTGTTTGTCCCCTGAACTCTGCTTAGCTTCCTACCTAGTGGTCTGCAAACTAGCTGAGGGTTCTTTATTGAAGTTACTGGAGTCTTAGACTTCAGATATATTCCTGCTCTAAAACCATGTACAACCATTATTTCCACACCAACTCCTTCACAGCAGTTAAGACTTGCTTAAGTCTCCCTTATTAAAATTTCCCCCTCAACTCTAGTAAAACTTCTTAGCATCTCCTACATAACATACTACAGCATCTCCTACATAACATACTACAGCATCTCCTA
>NW_006408866.1:2318617-2325168 GCF_000296735.1 Chrysochloris asiatica | reverse complement strand
ACTCTGCTAGAAGGATCCCTAGTAGCGCAGTGGGTTACAAATTAGAATGCTAATTGTAAAATGAGTAGTTCAAATTCAAATCTACCAGCTGCTCCATGGGAGATAGATCAGGATTTCTGCTCCCATCATGATTTACAGCCTTGGAAACCCTATATAAGTTTGCTATGAGTTTTAACTGACTCCATGGCTCACTAACCATGCCCCATCTGCTACAGTCTAAGATATACATTGGAAGGGTGTTGTACTTTTTGTCACTGACATGAAAACTACCTAAATTAGTATTTGGGATACAGTAGATACTCAGATGTGTTTTCTGAAGTGATAAATATACACATATACACAACTTGTAGTTCTTGAGTTTTATTGGCAAACATAATTCAATGACTTGACTTCATATAGCTGTTAAGTGCCATCGAGATGGTTCTAACTCATAGTAACCTTCCCGACAACAGAATGAAATGCCGCCCAATCTTGTACCATATTCACAATTATTCCTGTTGAAGCCTACTGTTTCCAACATTCTGTCAATTCATCTCCTGAACTCTACCAAGCCTGATGCCTTTCTCCATGGACAAGTCCTTCCTGATGACATGTCCAGAGTTCATGAAACAGTTTTCACCATCCTTACTTATAAGGAGCATTCTGGTTATATTTTATTTTCATCACCAACACACATCAAATCTTTGCTCTTCCTCCTTGTGCAGTTTCCATGTGCATTGAGGTGATGGAAAATAACATGGTTTGGGTCAGATGTACCTTAGTCTTCAAAGTGACATTTTTGCCTTTTAACACTTTAAAGAGATCTTTCGCAGCAGATTTGCCCAATGTCATTTGGTTTAATTGCTACGTTCTTGTTTATTGGGTATTGGTTATGATCTAAGTAAAATTAAATCCTTGGCTATTTCAAATTTTTCTCAGTTGATCATATTTGAATTGGTTCAGTTATAATGATTTGCTTTCTTTATGGTAAAGTATAGTCTATATCGAAGCCGTGGTCTTTGATGTTCATCCGTAAATGATGTTCATCAGTAAATGCTTCAAGTTTTCATTTTCAGCCAGCAAGGTTGTGTTATCTGCATATCCTAGGTTGTTATGAACCTTCCTCCAATCTTGATGTGTGTATATAATCCTCCTCAGATTATACAACTACCGAGCAAACTATAACTTTATAGTATGGCACTATAGGATAAACACTAGACCACAAGGTTGATTTGAACTACAAGGTGGTGGTTCAAACCCACCAGCTACTCTTGGAAACACTATACAAGGTCACTATAAATTGGAAACTGATTCAATGGCATTCAATAGCAGTATTCTATAAGATAAGGAACAAAAATTGTAAGTGAAACGAAGACGCAAGTAGTAGAAGATGTTGGCAATAGTCTTTAAGATGTGACTTGGGGTAAAGTGGCTAATGTTCTCTTTTGTGTGTGCCTCCTAGCTGTGAATTTAACTTGGATAACTACCAAACCACCTTCCATCAGGCTGACTCCTCTGTGACCCATCCCCATCACTATCAGAGGTTTGAAGTGAAGACATTTACCTTTGTCTCGGGAACCCAAGCACTCTCTAGCTTGGTGAGTGACTGACAAATTACCTGGGAGGAGTTGAATGTGAGGGGAGTGTATTGCATTTCCCCTAACCGTCTTCTCCCATCTGCAGATCTACTTCCACTGCAGTGCCTTAATCTGTGACAGACTCTCCCCGGATTCCCCTCTGTGTTCTGTGACTTGTCCTGAATCATCTAGGAGAAGGCGAGGTAATGTCAGTTCCCTGTTCACTATGAATCTCACTGACTTCACAGCTAACTTCATTCAGATTTGAAGAGTTGAAGGCTGTGTAGTCTTCACCTGAAGTCCTGATGTGGCGCTGTAGGGATAAGCACTAGATTACTAACTGCAAAGTCGGTGGTTTAAACCACCAGCTGCTCCTTGAAAACACCATAGAGAGTCACTGAGTTGGAACTTACTCAATGGCTCTTAACAATTCTTCAACTAGAGGAGTCCCTGGGTAACACTTCCTCAACATCAGAGGCAGCTCAGAAGAAAGTCCTGGAGATGTTTCCAAAAAAGTCAGCCTTAAACTCTAAGGGAGCACAATTCTGCTCTGCAACAGGGTATTGCTGTGAGTCAGAATTCATTGAATTGCAAATGTGACTTTGCTATATACTCACCTAATCCCAAGAGTTTTAACAGACCACATGTGGATAAGGCAGACTGAGCTTTAACAGTCCAAAATGGGCAGATTCTTGACCAGTCCTAAGGGCAAACTTTGCTTTCTACCCATAGGCTGTAGACTGATCTGATCTTTCATGGACTTGGCTCTAAGAAGCTACTATTGAGTCTAGATGTACTTGGACCTTAACCTTGTTCGGCTATCTTTAATCTCATTCTTCAGTAAGGTACATGGCCTCTCAGTAGGCCATAGGAACAGCTGCATTTAATACTCCATGACACGCACCTTCTACAGGTCAGATACTAACTGACTTACCTGTGTCTCTAGCCATAGGAGCCACAGAAAGCAAAGAAGCAGAGAGAACAGTGAGCCTCCCAGGACCCATCCTCTTGTTGTCAGATGGCTCTTCACTGAGAGGTATGGACTTTAAGCCTGGGTATACTTAAAACTCAAACTTTTGGCATAAGAACTTAACACACACAAATGATATATGCTCATGGTGAATTTAAGAAGATTAAAAAGAAAGTCTCTTTATACAGAAGTAGCTTCTGTAAACCTCTTTATACTAAAGGATTTCTAGAAAGGTACCTAAGTAGGATCATACTCTACCTATACTGCTCTGTAATTACCTGCACGAAAAGACCTACCTCCCTGTTAACAGGTAGGTTAGGATTCCAAGTGGGTCACCTTAACCATAATTCCATAATGGAATCTTCTACAATCCTTGTTTTACTATACAAAAAAATCTAGGATGCATTTCTAAAAGTAGAACAGGTCAAAAGGCATATATATATATGCATTGCATATTTTGCTATTAACAAGTTTATATCAACTCGATAGATTATAGTCTCATAATTACCTTACATTTTTATCCAAGAGAGTTTTTAACTTCAGATTCTAGGCTTAAAGTGAAGCAGTCTTGAATTCTATAGTAATCGGAGAGCCCTTAACACTGAAAGGACAATTGACCACGTAGCTGTTAGTTCCAGGCTGTTAAGCAAGGATGGGTTTTAAGATATCGCCCCATCTGATTGATGAAAAGTACGCACACCCGTGGGAATAAGCAGGCAGAAGCTTCAGGGTGAGATTATACCATAGGTGAAGCCTCAAGTTCTTTGAGGCCAGATTTTATTCCTTTTTCTAGAAAGCCTGTCTATATGTAAGATTTCAACATGAATTTATGCTAATAATTTTAAGACCCCAATATCTGTTTCTTCTCTAGATCTTGGGGACTCTAAGGGACACAGGACCACTGAAGACATCACTTTTAAAACAATGGTTGCTGTGGCAGCCTTTGCAGGTGTCATGGCAACGATAGGCATCGTGAGTCACCTACGCAAGAAAAGAACCACAAATCTCTAAGTGAATTTTCAAATAAACGAGTTGAAATAAGCCTCTTGTGTTTTCACATTAGGATTATATGGAGTTTAAGGGTTATCCTCCCCCCACCCCATTGTTTTACTGTGGTAGCCCTCTCAGCAGCTTTGACCTATAAGGTAGCCAACAACTTAATTGCTTCCTGTCATTGCCTGTCCAAAATGATTAACTTAAAGATCAATGGTTCAAACCCACCCAAGAAAGATCTGGCAATAGTCTTTCTTAAAGATTGTAGTAAAAGAACACCCTATGGAGCAGATAGTTTTACTCTAATGCATGGGTCACTGAGTTAGGAAGACCAAAATATTAGCTAATTCTTTTTTTTTTTCCCTTAAACCCCTACTTTTGAAGCCTGTGGTACTGCCAATGAATAAAGGAGGAAGAAGGGTAACCACAGCCCATATCTGGATGTGCATTTAGGTGATTCTAGCCTCTTCTATAAGGAGCTTTGGTAGCGTAGTGGTTATGAATCAGGCTGCTAACCTCAGGGTTATCTGTTCTGCAGGAGAAAGATGAGGCTTTCTGCTCCTGGAAAGATTTACAGCCTTGGAAAGCCTGTACAGGGTGTCTCTATGAGTTGGAACTGACTCCACGGCACATAACCATCACCAATAGCCTCTTCTATAAGGGTCCTGGTGGCACAGTAGTTAAGCACTTGGTTGCAAATCAAAAGGTCCGTTCCAACTCACCAGCTTCTCTGGGGAGAAAGACACTGGGTGTTTCTGCTCTGTCCAAACGGTCTCCAGGAGTTGGTTCCCACTCGTGGGGGGTTTTCTTTGTGTGTTGGTAGTGGGCTGTCATGTTACCCCCCCCCCCAAAGACGATCATGTTCTAGACATAGACGATCATGTTCTAGACATAGACGATCATGTTCTAGACATAGACGATCATGTTCTAGACATAGACGATCAATATATTGCTTTACATAGCTCATTGCTTTTGAGTCCACTACAACTCATAACGACTGTATCCCCTGCTGCCATCAAGTTGATTGTTAACACCTAGTAACCCTGCATAGAATTTCTGAGGCTGTACATCTCTTAAAAGACAAACCTCACATTTCTCCTGTAGAGTGGCTGGTGGCTTTGTGCAACAGGCCTTGTAGTTTGTAGACCTGACTTCATGAATTTCTTTTCGATCAGTACAAGGCTGGTACTATGAAGCGGAGGGTTAAAGATAATCCCAACTGCCTGATTTTTCCAACATGCTATATTGAGTGCCATTGAGTTGGTTCTGACTCATAGGGACCCTGATGGAATTTCCAAGGAGCAGCTGGTGAGCTTGAACCACCAAACTTGTGGTTAAACTGACTTTGCAGTGCAGTGCATTAACCCACAGCGCCGCACCGGGACCACCATGCTCTAACACTCCATAACCCTTGACATCACTCACCACTCTTCAAGTCCAGAGTTCAGCAACATCTCACAGAATTCCCAACTATCCAAAGAAATGGTTCACGCAACTGTGGAGCCTGGTAAGGCCCGAGTCATTAGTTAGTTCAGAGATCCGTCAAGAAGTTTCCCCACCCACGTGCTCTAAGGAGCTGAGGAACTCAAATCAGCAGGTCAGATGCCAAGCTTCTGGAACTGGCGAATTGAGTCAGGTGATCGGGAGTCGCAGGAACTGGAGATTAGATGTAATGAGCCACGTGAAAGATTGAGGGCAAGAGTGAGCTTTTCCAAAGCAGACCCATAAATTGGAGTTGGACCACGCCCCCAAGAGAAACTAAGGTTACTGAGTCACTTCATGTAGTAAAGTGTTATGTGCCGTGGAGTCGGTTCTGACTCATAGCGACCCTGTACAGGGTTTCCGAGGTTGTATATCTTTACCGGAGCAGAACGCCTCATCTTTCTCCCACGGAACAGCTGGTAGTTTCGAACTGCTGACCTTAAGGTTCGAAGCCCAATTCATAACCACTGTGCTACCAGAGCTTCTTTGTTGTTGTCAGGTGCCATCGAGTCAGAACCAACTCACAGCGACCCTATGCATAGCAGAATGAAACAATGTTCGATCCTGGGCCAACATCATTACTGTTGCCACACTTGAGTCCATCAATGCTGCCACCTGGCCAATCCATCTCGTTTGGGGGTCTTCCTCTTTTTCTCTGACCCTCCATCTTAACAAGCATGATATCCTTCTCTAGCAACTGTTCCCTCCTGACAGTAGCTCCTTTAGCTAAAGGTAAATGCTCCCTTCCCTCCCACTCATGTTTCATTTAGCATAAAAACCTTCTGACTATAACAGTGGTCTGATACAATTTGTCCTTTTGTGATTGACTAATTTCACTCAGCATAATGTCCTCCAGGTTCATCCATGTTGTGAGGTGTTTCATAGGTTCACAGGCTCATTGTTACTCTTCAGTGTTGTGTTCCATTCCATTGTGTGTATGTACCGAAGTTTGTTTAACCATTCTTCTGTTGATAGGCGTTTAGGCTGTCTCCATCTTTTGTGACTGGTTCTGCAGTCAACGTTAAGAGCAGTCATGTCAGTTCCATCCTATCGCATTCCAGGGTTTCTGAGGAGCAGATTGGTAGGTTTGAACTGCCAACTTTGTGGTTCATAGTCCAATGCTGATCCTACAGTGCCACATCAGGAGTCCACAATGAACGTGGGAGTGCATATCTAATCATGCTACAGCTTATTTCTTGAGGATTTATACCCAGTTGAGAGATTGCTGGGTCATATGGTATTTATATTTTCAAATTTTTGAGGAAGCACCATACCATTGTCCACAGTAGCAGTACCATTTTATAGTCCCACCAGCAGTATAGAAGGGTCTCAAACTCTCCACACCCTCTCCAGCATTTGTTGCTTTGTTGTCGGTTTTTAACTTTACAATTTTGCTACTAAAGCTGGGTTAAAATGATAATCTCATTGTTGTTTTGGACTCTTGGTATAGTGCTGTGGGTTAATGCGTTAGACTGCAAAGTCGGTTTGAATTGTAAGGTTGGTGGTTCAAGGTCACCAGCTGCTCCTCAAAAACCCTATACAGAGGATGA
>NW_006408866.1:2292440-2317647 GCF_000296735.1 Chrysochloris asiatica | reverse complement strand
CTGTAAAGATTTACAGTTTCAGAAAGCCTATACTTGGTTGTTGTGAGTCAGAACCAACTTAATGGCACACTACCACCACAAATGGCCAATGATCATGAGCATTTTTTTATATGTCTAAATGTCTTATTTAAGCAGCTCTGGTAGCGTAGTGGTTACAAATCGGGCTGTGAACCTCAAGGTCAGCAGTTCGAAACTACCAGCTGTTCCATGAGAGAAAGATGAGGCTTTCTGCTCCTGTAAAGATTTATAGCCTCAGAAAGCCTGTACAGGGTCGCTATGAGTGAGAACCAACTCCACGGCACATAACAACAACAACAAATATCTTATTTAGTGAAGTTTCTATTCATACCCTTTCCTAGTCTGTGAGTTCTTTTTACTTTTGGCGAAGACTTTTGGTGTACATACATGCCTAATTTTTAGGAGGTTTCAGTCATCTATTTTGTCTTCTGCTATTTCTGTGTTTTCATTTATGTTTGATAGTGTATTTATGCCATGTATTAGAGCCTCTAAGTTTGTCCCTAATTTTAAAATGATTTTTATCATTCTAAATTTTACATTTAGGTCTTTAGTCCATGTTGAGTTCATTTCTGAATATAATGTGAGATATGGATCTTGTTTTATTCTTCTGCAAATGAATTTCTAGTTTTTCCAGCACCATTTGTTGAAGAGACTATCTCTTCCTCCATTTAGTGTGTTTTGGCCCTTTGTCAAATAACTGAGTGTAGGTGGATGGATCTTCAAAGTATTATTAAAATGTATTTTTTCTCTAATTCCCTCTTAACACCATCTTTCATGAATTGATACCTGGCTTACTGAATTCCCAGTGTTCTTTTTCTGTTACCTATTTCACTTTTTGACATCTTCAGAGAAAGATTTCTCTGACAAAGGACTATGCTTAGTTCATGTTTTCTGCCTGTCTCCGTGGGAGGGTGGAACTTAAACAATGAAATGTGTCACTCAAAATGAAAGCAGATGTCAGAGAGTCACCTGGAGGTCATGGTGATCCCCTGTGGGCAGAACATAGTTGTGCTCCATAAGGTTTTTAATGGCTTAAAAAAAAAACAAAAAAACTTTTTCTTTTAAATATAGATTGCCAGACCTTTCTTCTTGGGTACCTGTGGGTGGGCACAAACCTCCAGCCTTTTGGTTTAGTAAGCAACCTGATTAGACTAATCATATGTGTCACCCAGAGACACCATTTGAAGTATGTTCTTAAGTGCCATCGAGTCAATTCCTAACACATCGTGACCCTGTATAACACGGGTTGTGACGCTCTTTTCTGTTAAAGTTTTTAACATTATTCACAAGTCATACAAAATTATCAAATTTAAGAATTAGCCTGCCATATTTGATCAAACATTTAATTAACTCACCTTTTTGTTAATGTTTTATTGTGAATTATGTGCTAGTATACATGGGAGAACATTAGTTTTATTTTCATCTTATCATAGATCGTTTCATTGCCATGGTTACAATCCCCTCCATGCATCATCAACCAACCAAAGGGTATACCCTGCAAGCCTGCCCCCAGGTCATCAGCACACAGCCCCTCTCCCTCTCTGTGTTAACTCACCCTTAATGTGATGGCTGGAACTGCAGTTACCTTGACAGGGCCAGACCTTTATAGTCTTGGTGTGGCGCTGTGGGTTAATGTGCTGGACTGTGAATTCGGTTTGATCTGCAAGGTTGGTGGTTCAAGCTCACCAGACTCTCCTTGGAAACCCTATACAGGATCGCTATGGATCAGAACAGACTCGAAGGCACTTAACAAACAACATATTGCCCAGGCCAGATGTTCCCCACCTCTGCTGTATAGGGTTCAAACCAACCTTGTGGTCCAGTGTTTTATCCTACAGTGCCATGCCAGGACTGATTAACTAACAGTTGGTACCACCCCGGGATTCCACATAAAGTATGTTGTTGTACATGCCGTCCGTCAAGTTGATTCCGACTCATAGTGACCCTGTATCGTGTTTCCAAGGAGCAAAACACTATCTGATTTGAGGTTTTTAATCTCATACTAATTCAACTAGCAACCTAATTCATTAAGGGGGAAAAATGAATTTTTGAATTCCCCATTCCTCCTTTGTATTATGCTATTAAATTTGCAGGCGCTTGTTAAGGCAATAGAAAACTAATATATCATGTTGAAAAGCATCCTGTGAAAAATGCTCACCATTCTACAGCTAGGCAACTTAAACTCTAGAGTAGCTTCCTCCAGGTGTTCCACTACCTTGAGCATGGCAATGGAACCTCTAACTGGCAAGTCAGAGGGTGGTCCTGAACAGAAACAAGGTGAGGGCGGTATGTAGCACGACTTGGGTCTGATGAGTTTGCCACGAATGCTGAGGAGGAGCTTTGCAGGAAGAAAGCCAAGCTGGCTGTGGAACAGCTGCTGGGATGAACACTTGTTGCCATGGTAGCCTGGAACAAGTCTAATGAGCAATTGATCAGAGTTGTGTTCTCCAGCTCTGAAGGTACACACCCTTGTATGGGGGAGGCAGCCTAGTTAGCAGAGAGGAACTGTGGGGTAAGAAAGCTCAGATCCTAAGAAGTCACTCCTTATCCAAACTAGCATTTGCAATCTAATCAGATAATAACAGTTGCCATCCCAATACAGGGGCCAGGAGGTAGAGGGCTATGGGATTCTAATACTCTGTTGGGTGGTTCTGACAGCCGAGGTTGGAGGGACTAAAGACAAATGGTGTGTGCCATATGGACTTTTCTTCACTGTCCAATGTTGCTGCTTTGGGCAGTTTCGTGAAGGCTTACAGCTCTAGAACCCTAGTAGGTTTGGGTTCCGGATCTATTTCCTTCTGTGTGACCTTGGGCAAATGGAGTAACGTCTGAGCCCATTTCCAGCCCCGTACGCTGAGATCCGAACCTCCTTTGGAAGCATGTGAGGCTTCAGTGAGATAAAAGCATTACCCAGTTATCTTTGGAGATGTCTAAACACCAAGGCAACTCCAAGGTCAAAGCTTCAAGACAACATTATAAGCAGTAACTATAGATTGAATAAATGTCTATGCCAGACCAGAGGTTCTTAATCAGGCCCGTGCACATACTCCTATATATTCCCTGGCCCCACATACTCCTATATATTCCCTGGCTTTACACAATGGAGTCTAAGCTTGTTTAATTTCCTCAGATGATTCCAACATGGACCCTGGCTAAGAATCACTGACAAAGACTGGAAAACAAATATTCTTGCAGCTCCTAGTAGAGTCTATAAGCACATGGGAAGCAGTTTGTACTTTCAAGGACTTGGCAGATTCAAGCTCCAAGCAGCTCCATTGCCAAGTCAGTGGTATTTGGTGGTTGAATAAATGAGGGGAAGTAGCTGAGAACATAGATCCCACCCTGAGACAGTTTCAGTTGTATCCTGCCGAAGGACCAAAGCTGTAAATTACTTCCTATACTAGCTACTACTAGAGTCTGGGTGTGACGCTGTGGATTAATACGCTGGACTGCAAAGTCAGTTTGAACTATAAGATCGGTGGTTCAAGCTCACCAGTCGCTCCTTAGAAACCCTACACAGGGTCGCTATGGGTCAGAACTGACCTGACAACACTTTATCCACAAGTAGCTACTACTGTGCCAATAAGGCAGAAATGAACCTATGTTAATTTGGACCGACCACCCACAAACCTACAACCCATGGACTTATTATGTTCCTTGTGGCTTGAAGGCAGATTTTTCAAGGTGTAGTTAGTGAATTGTTTATTCTGTCTCTTCCTGCCTTAGTCTTTGTAACTCCCACCAAACGACTTTTCCTGATGGGTCCAAGTAAGAAAAATTGGGGGAAGATGATGTGATTCAGCTGTGGATAGTAACAGACCCCATTGTCAATATGAAAATGTGTGACTCTAATTTGGTTTTAAAATATGCTCTCTCAGAACCAGGACAGGGGATCTCAGTACCATCAAGAGGAAAGAGCCAGGAGAGGAGCCAGCTCTTTGAACCCCGAGATCCCTGAACATTGAACCTTCTCGACCCAGGGACAGAAAGCTGTGACACCAGAGAAGCAGCAGCAGCAGAGACAAGAGCTGGACGGAGCACAAGACAGAGCAGTGGGCTTCCCAGCCTCCAGAGCAAGAACAGCTGAGTGAATAACTTTGGGCAGGAGGCTTGCTTTTAGAGTGGGGTACATGCAGGCACTTAAGTAGGGGAGCTAGTTTTGCTGGCCCACAGAACTAGAGCCAAGTGCCTTCAGGCTGAGCTTACGGTAGGGTAATGTGTCCTGTGGGCATTTACCAGCAGCTGACGGAAACAACTGCACCCTGAACGTTTTCTGATCCTGCATTGTAACCTGTTAACTTTCTAAATGAACCCACAACTGTATGTTGGCTGAGTTCTGTGTGACCATTGAAATGAATTATTGAACCCAGCTAAGTAGAAACTTTTGAGATGAATGGTGGATGCTGTCATTATATATCAAATATTAAAAAAAAATTCTGCAGACATGAATAATTTGCTCATTCATCAGCCAGTATTTATACTGTTTGCTGCTGATTATTTGTCACTAGTGCTACAGATAGGACATCCAGATTTGTGACTGGGTTTTAGAAGGGCTGGAAACTGAACCTGAACATACCTAACTTTCTAAAGTACAGGTGAGGCTGAACTGAAGAGCTCCGATGTTGCCTTCAGCAGTGGAAACCGTTGGCAGCAGGGCTGAATCTGCACAAAACCATCAGTGCTGAAACTTGCTTTGATGAAAGTGAAGAAAAAGCAGAGGGCCACCTTGCACAGATTGTTTAATATCACACTGTTTCTTGCCAAGCAGAATCTGGCATCCCATGACCACAAGGAAGATGAATTTCCATTGAATATAGGTCATTTTCTTGACATGGTGGAGATGCTCTTGAAAATATGATTCAGTGCTGAAAGAGCACCTAATGATTTTAAAGCAAAGTACACATAAATGTAAAGTGTCAGCCTCTTGAATGAGTTTCTAAGCTACCTGGTAAATCACGTGAATAGAAGCGTGTCATGAACATAAAGTATTTTGGGATCATGTTCAACAATGTATCTGATGTATCGCATACTAACCAAATGTTCAAAGTGATTTTGATTGTTGTAAAAAAATTGTTGTTGACAGTAATAAAAAATTAAGCAATAGAAAAGTTGAAGAGAAAGAAGTTTCTTTGGATGTTTCCCTGGGAAAAAGGCTGGTGACCTCAGTTCGGAGTTTCTTAAAAATTTGGAAAGAGATGGACCAGGCATAATGACATGCCATGCTGCATTTACAATAAAGCTACCACCGAGGCTGGAAAATATGGTGATATACTAGCCATTCTTAAGGGAAAGAAGAAGAAAGATATTTTAAATGGATGTGTGAAGATCTTTGGTTAACATGTGCAATCAGCACATTCTTTTGCTGAAAATGTATCATGGTGACATTTTTTTTTTTTAACTCTTGAGACAGTGTTTTCTTTCTTTGTTGCTTCTTCCCATCAGTGGAATGTGTTCATTGGCCATGCTGGGGTGTCAGGGACAAGGCTATCAACAACACATGGAGCGCTCTTCATGCTACAGCTCAAGTCAAGCTTGACAAATTCATGGCAGCGATGGAAACTCTTTGTAATCTGCATGAAACTTTGGACATGAGAGGAGCAACACAAGGTCTTTTGCCTCTGTGTGTGCCTTCACTTCTCTGAGCTGCCTGAACAAGGAGCACAGTCACCTAGTGGAGCCTGAAATTGAACAGGAGCATGAAATTGATTTAGCTGTGGATAGTTCAAGATCAGATGACTATGGGACTGCAGTAGACGCAAGAGTCCAAGAAGTCAAGAAGAGGATGGTGGCAGGGAATGGGGAAGCAAGCAAGTAGTGCTGGAATCTGAAGAAGAATAAAAAAGAAAGAAAGAAAAAACAGAAACCAGACTGCTCTGAGAATAGTGGGACAAAAACCTAGAAATCCAGGATCCTTCCTTGATGGCTTCATTATGCTCCTGAATCAACCCTGGGGGTGGGTGGGTGGGTGGGGGGGAGGGACACTTATCTCTGGATTTCATGCTTAATTGTTTCAGAGAGGATTTCTGTTTCTTCTAGATGTTGTTGTTATGTGCTGTCAAGTCGGTTCCGACCCATAGCGACCCTGTATAGGGTTTCCAAGGAGCAGTTGGTGAGCTTGAACCGCAGACCTTGCAGTTCAAACGGCTTTGCAGTCTGGTGCATTAACCCACAGCAACTGCTGCTTCTAGATAAAAGTGTCCAAATAGCATCCTTCGCACACACGCATGTTTTCTCCTCCCCTATTCTGTCCAGCGACCGAAGAGCAGAGAAGAGATAGACCATGGAGTGATCTTTTCAGCTGTAGATGTGGAACCTCAGGTCTAGCCCTGGCACTGCACTCATTCTGAGACTTTGCACACACAGTCTTCCTTCTCTGGGTCTCCGTTTTGCCATTTGAAGGAGGGGGTCAATAGGACATCTATTACTAGCTATTCAGGCTATGGAAGTACAATGGCTTCGTTTCTGGCTACTAACGGAAAGGTCTGCAGTTTGAACCCCTTGGCCTCTCTGAAGGACAGTCTGCTTCTGTAAAGAGTGTTGCTGTTTAGTGCTGATGGATGAGTCAGTTCTGACTCATAGCGACCCTGTTTAGGGTTTCCAAGGAGCAGCTGGTGGGTTTGAACTGCCAACCTTCTGGTTCTCAGTGAGGTGCTGATCCTACAGCACCACATCAGAGCCTTGGAAACTCTATGGGACAGTTCTAATCTGTCCTATAGAGTCCCTATGAGATTGATTTGACAAAATAGCAATGTTGTTGTTGTTGTTAAGTGCCGTCAAGTCGGTTCCGACCCATAGCGACCCTGCACAGCAAGGGTTAACTCAAGGCTTCATCTGAGAACAGGCTAGCACTACAGAAACTCCGGTCCCAACCTAGATCTGCTGAATCAGAATCTGCCTTTTAACAAGATTCAGAGGAATTTGTATGCATTTCAAGTTTGAAAACCAAAGGTCATACTACTCCTAGCTGCCGAAGCAATGGAGTCTCAATGGACTAGCTTCCGCATGCTTGGGCGTATAGCGCCCTCTACTGGCTCAGAGATGAAATACTTTTTTTTAAGGAAACACTTTCACCTCATTTCCTTCAGCCTCTGCTGGGTTAGTTAGTAAGGTTTTGCGATGGTATTGAAGCTCTGACACCAATTTCCACGGGCGCAGTAGTCCATGCTCCTAAAGTTCCATCCTTGTTGTTTCTGTTTTATCAAAGAAGACAACAGGGAGCAGGGAACAGCATCTGAGCTGGGAGATTGATGACCAGGATTTACACCTAACCACTAAACCCTTTACAGGGTCGCTGTGGGTCGGAATCGACTCGACGGCACTTAACAACAACTAGGGACTCAAGCGTGGCAACGGTAGTGAGGTTGGTCCAGGATTGGGCAGTGTTTCATTCTGCTGTGCATAAGGTCACTATGGATCGGTACCAACTCGATGGCACCTAACAATAATAAACAACACTGGGTACTTTAAGCTCTGGTAGTGTAGTGGTTACCAGTTGGGCTGCTAACCTCAAGGTCAGCAGTTCGAAACTACCAGAGGTTCCACAGGAGAAAGATGAGGCTTTCTGCTCTTGTAAAGATTTACAGCCTCGGAAACCCTATGCAGGGTCGCTATGAGTCGGAACTGACTCCACGGCACACAGCCGCCACCACCACTAGGTAGTTTGGGGACCTAACTGATAACCCACTACACCGCCAGCCAGCATCGTTCTAGTCAGTATAACTGTTGTTCAGGAGCATGCGTATAAGGTTCTAGTCATTTGAAATGAAAAATCCCGGCGTTGTTGTCCCCAGAGAATCAGCAGGAGGAAAGGACTGAAGCAGGGATTACAGGAAGAGAACAGCAACAAACGAGAGTCTGGTCAAACAAGTGTGCAATTGTTCTGTTGTTTTTCAACATTTCTATAATTTAGAGACTATTCACCTCACTTGACCTCCCAACCCCTCAGAGATTGGCAGTGGTCTCGTTTACAGTTTGAGGAAATCATGCACAGAGGTTGCTACTCACTCACCACACCTGGTCCAGGGAGGTCGTAGGTGCAGAGGCCAGGGTATGAGAGGGAGCCAGGCCTTCATAGAAGGATAACCTTGAGCTGGGGCTTGTAAGGGGGGAATGTTTAGGGTTGCAGCGGAATAGGGAAGAGGGGTGGGTCATAAAATCCAGCACCATGAATTTTCAATCTTTCCATTATACACATTGGTAGAGTCAACGGAGAAAGGAGAGAGGGCACAGGGCTCAACAACAAGGGAAGTTTATTCAGGACAAACCTGGGAGGGGCTTGCTGACCAGGGTTTTTATGAGGGTCTTGGGAGGGGATGGAGCTTAGAAGGGACTAGCAGTGGAGAAATTGGGCTTTTGTGAGGTTTTGCCTGGGGGTGGAATATAGAAGGGGCTGGTGTGGCGCTGTGGGTTAATGCGCCAGACTGAAAAGCCGTTTGCCCCGTTTGAACTGCAAGGTTGGTGGCTCAAGCTCACCAGCTGCTCCTTGGAAACCCTATACAGGGTTGCTATGGGTCGGAACCGACTCGACGGCACTTAACAACAACTGAAGGAAGGAGTCCTGGTGTGGCGCTGCAGGATAATGCACTGGACTGCAAGGTCAGTTTGAACCGCAAGGTCAGCGGTTCAAACCCACCAGTTGCTCCTTGGAAACCCTATACAGGGTGGCAACCAACTCAACAGCACTTAATAACAGTATTAGGTGGACCAGGTTATACTGTGGATTACAAGCAGCCTCAAAGTATTAGGGTTTATAAGGATGAAAGTTTATTACCAGAGATCTTTTGAGAACTCAATACCACTTAGGCTAGGATAAAGGTGTCACCACTAGGTGCCATGGTGATGGGAACACAATCGCCAATCTCCCATCTCAGTGGGTCCTTACTCTTCTACCTAGAGATGACGCACTTCACAGTTCATTGGCCGAAGCAAGTCACGTGACCACACCCACCTTCAGCTAGTCAGGAAGGGATCCTGAGACACCTTGTGAACCTCATGAAGGCCACTACATGGCATCAGATTAGCTGGGATCTACACAAGGGACACGAAGGGCAGCTTTGCTTTCTCCTCATCCAGGTGGAGTTTGTCCCAGAGCTGCCCCAAACCATCACTGACAAGACCAAATGGAGTGAACTCCGGATGTAATCAGTCAACTGAGTGACCCTTGGCCACTCCTGGCTGCCTCAGTATCCCCAATATGGTGGTGGTGCAGGGGAGGATAGGTGTGTTGAGAGAGTCCTAAGTGCCAGGATCCTGATCTTTTTTCTCTTTGAAGTTACATTTCCTCCGCCTCCTGCTCTGTCCTTTTAGGATTAGCCAGGGGACAAAATGCCAACGTGATTACCAATACGCCCCCAAAGTTTACTCCACTTTGTGAGCTTATTCTATGTTCGGCCTATGCTCAGTACTTCCTCCGAAATTCTCCTCTAGCCCCAATCAGAGATAACCTAGGCCAGATGGATTCTCCCGCCTGGGTTCAGTGTCATCAGTGACCGGTGTGCCCATTCCATGGCCAAGGACACATTCCATGGCCAGGAGAGACACTCTACATGACTCCAGGCTATGGCCATGCTAGGCTTCTCCTCCTAAGCCCCTCAGCAGGGTGAGCCCATGGGTAGGCTGAGAGGGGCATCTGGGGACTCAGCCTTGCTTGGGAGCTGCACACTAGCCAGGTAGTCCAGCATCTGCCACCATCAGATGGGTCTGTCACCTGTACGCCTGACGGTAATGTTGCTGCTGCTGCTGGCACCCCAGCCTCTGGCCTCAGGGCTGCCTGTCCACTGATCAGTAACCTGGGCTCTTGGAGCCCTATCCTACAGTTTACCTAGAGGTTGTTCCATTTATCCTCTTCCCAGGATCCAGTACTCCTCCAACCCTTCCACCATCCGCTATCTACTCATCCCACCCAAGAATCACAGTGCCCTGTAGACACCTAGCCCTTCCTTGGGACACCCACTCAATCACCCCTCCCAGGAACCCAGAATCTTCTCAGTCCCTCCCCAGGGCCCCACAATCCCCCCCAGAAAACCCTCCTGCTCATCAGAAACCTCTCTAGCTTCCCCTTGTCAGGGGTCCTGTGAACTGACCCCTCCTTCTTTCCTTGGGGCCTGATATAGGACAACCAGAAGGAGAGCAAAGGCTGAGCGGAGCAGGGGCGGAAGGGCCAGCACCCACTGAGGAATGAGGATGGACTGTCTTTTCTCACTCACTCCAGGGGTGGTCCTCAAAAAGTCCCCTCTGAAGTCTACAGATAGACATGCTCAGTGGCAAGTGTACAGACGTGAAGACACCGAGACGTACCTGTGCGCACAGGTCCCACACTGCAGAACCAGGCAGAGACACTGAGGAGGTGCACATCACACACACAGGACACACACTCATGGACAACTCTTCAGAGAAAACTCAGGCAGACGATGGACACCTACTCATACAGATTCACACTGAGCACGACAAAAAGGAGGAAGTTCATTCATACACAGCTCCAAAACGTGTACACACATACCCAGAAACATGCATGGATTTCCACATGTGGCCCACACCCATTCACCCACACAGACACACAAACACAGAGAAGAGCAAAGAGACACCCACAACAACCACAACACACAGACACACAGATTCCACACTGCACACATACCATAGGCCCGCAGTTCCCAGGGTACACAGAGGCCACTGCAGGCAAACAGGGTTGGCCCCACTAAAGCTGTCATACAAGGTATGTTTTCCTGGTTGCATGCTGCAGTCCTCTGCAAGGCTGTTTCTGAGACCTCGAGATGCCAGAGAGTGAACAGGGTAGGAAGGCTCTGGAAAGAATTTCTGGGCACAAGGTTGAGACTAGGACCCTGTCAGGAGGCCTCTAGAGTGGACGTGTTCTGTGGGGCTTGGTGGACTTAGAGGTCAAAGGAAGCTACAGAAGTTAATTTCCATGGGTGTTGTCAGGATTAATTTTTTATGTTAATCATACTTGTATATGCGAATGTAAGGAAAGACAAGGGGCCTGTCCTCAGAGGATTAAAAGAGGAAATTCCCAGCTGTAAAGAAGGCATATTCCAAATATGAGTAACTTTACAAACAATGAGAATTCCAAAACACTTAATTGTGCTGGTGGGAAAACTGGATATGGATCAAGTGCCAATTGTTTGAACAGAACATATTGTAAGAGGTGTGTAGCAGGGTTGCATCCTTTTATCTTCCTTATGCAATCTGCATGCTAAACACATAACCCTAAAAGCTGGACTATGGGAAGAAGATGGCATGAGGACTGGAGGAAGATTCCTTAACAACCTTGGGTAATCAACACAACTTTGCTTGCTGAAAATGAAGATGACTTGAAGCACTTACTGATAAAAGTCAAAGACTTCAGCCTTCTGTGTGGATTGCGCCTGGATGTGAAGAAAACAAAAATCCTCAAAATGGAACCAATATGCAACATCATGATAAATGGCAAAGAAACTAAAGCTATCAAGGATTTCCTTTTATTTGGATATCAACAATCAATATTAATGCATGCAGCAGTCAAGACATCAAAAGACACAGTGCATTAAGTCCATGAAATCTACTGCAAAAGATCTCTTTAAAGTTTTCAAAAGCAAAGATGTCTCTTTGTGCTTGACCCAAGTTATAGTCTTTTCAATCACCTAACATTCATGTGAAGGAGCTCTGGTAGCGTAGTGGTTACGAGCCGGGCTGCCAACTGCAAGGTCAGCAGTTCGAAACTACCAGTGATTCCGCAAGAGAAAGATGAGGCATTCTGCTCCCATAAAGATTTACAGCCTTGGAAACCCTGTGCAGGGTCACTATGAGTCGGAACTGACTCCACGGTACTTAACAACAACAACAACAACAACTTTCATGTGAAATCTGGATAATGAAGACAGAAGAATTTACTCATTTGAATTGTGGTGTTGGCAAAGAATATTAACTATATCATAGGCTAGCAGAAGAAGAAACACATCAACCTTAGAAGAAATACAACCAGAAATTCCTTAGAAGTGTGAATGGCAAGACTTTGGCTCACTTGCTTTGGACGTCTCAGCAGGAAAGATCAGACACTAGAGAAGAACATCATGTTTGTTAAAGTAGAGGATCAGCAAAAAAAGAAGCAAAATTCTCAGTGACAGGATTGACGATAATGAGCCTCGTTCTGTTGCTGTGAGTTATTACTAACAGCCATGAACAACAACCATTTAAAATACGTTGTTGTTCTTAAGCGCCATCAAGTCAATCCCAACTCATAACATCACTTTGTAGGGTTCCTGAGGAGGAGATGGTGGGTTGGAACTACCAATCTTGCTACACAGTATCACACCAGGACAAAGCCTATATCACTATATATTTTTTTCTTTTGGAATTTAAATGAGCACATGGGATAGTCTCATGTGTGTTCTAAAAACTGCGTTAACACATAAAGGTAATCAAGATCAGATACAATCAGAGCAATGGCCATTCAAATTAACCTGTTATCCCCATACAAATATTCATGAAATAACAAATGTCAGAAGACACAGTACTGAAATTGAAACCTTATTTGTACAATGAGATTACACCTTTCATGTGACTTCTCAGTGTAGGATGATACTTTGAATTGACAAGAGCACTCTAAAGTTCAAGCCGCTTGACATGACTGAGGATTCTAACTAAAACGTGGGGCTGACCCCGTTTTGTTTAGCTTGACTATTTCTCAGAAATTACCTCCACCTTGCCAATGATCAGAATATATGTCTGCAGGATTCAAAAATATACCACATAGATTTAGACATGTCTGTAGATATCAACATGTAATATATTATTTTTAAATGTTCCCCAAAACTTGTAGGTAGCCAAAGTCTACTTGCTGCGATTTCTCCCTGCACTTTGTTCCCAGATACCAATGAAAATTCTTTGTAAACAACTTTTTTCCATAAATACCAACTAATCATGATAAACCTTTTAATCTGTCTTATATGTTTATAGATTTTGCCTTTATTGTTGTTGGTGTTGTTAAGTACTGTCAAGTCAGTTTTGACTCACAGCAACCCGGTATACGGTTTCTGAGGTGCAGCTGGTGGATTTGAACTGCCAGCCTTGCAGTTAAAACTGACCTTGTGGTCCAGTGCTTATCTTACAGCACCACACCAAAACGCCCCTGTAATGGAATCGGTAAGCAGAGCACTCAGTGAATTACTTTCATTTTGTGTTTCCTCCACTTTAAATTGCACTCCTATTCCCACAATAAATTTTTCTTCTTTTTGAGCTTGTCAACTATATATTTTTCTTCACCAAATACAACAACTGCTATACTTGTGGTTTGGAGTCCTGTACATAATTTAGAATTCACCAATTTGGGGGTTAATGTGCTGGATTGCAAGGTCGGTTTGAACCTTAAGGTTCAAACCAGTTGCTCCTTGTAAACCCTATGTTGTTG
Organism: Chrysochloris asiatica; assembly: GCF_000296735.1. Classification (NCBI taxonomy): domain Eukaryota; kingdom Metazoa; phylum Chordata; class Mammalia; order Afrosoricida; family Chrysochloridae; genus Chrysochloris; species Chrysochloris asiatica. Next base: position 2,304,230 of record NW_006408866.1, on the reverse strand, counting down.
TTGTTATTAAGTGCCGTTGAGTCGTTTCCGACCCATAGCGACCCGGTATAGGGTTTCCAAGGAGCAGCTGGTGAGCTTGAACCATCAACCTTGCAGTTCAAACAACTTTGCAGTCGGACGCATTAGTCCACAGCACCACACCAGGAGCCTGTAAACCCTATACAGGGTTGCTATGAGTCGGAACTGACTCCATGGCACTTAACAACAATAACAACAATTTGGGTTATAAATTGGCCCAGATATTAGAACAAGGAAATGGTCAAAACAATATAAATCGCTGGCCCTACACCAGCAATAACAATGCTTTGAAAGAGAAAACAAATCTAACCCCCCCTCCCCATATAAACAAAAGCCCAGTGTTTGTAATTACTGTAAACAAACAGACAAACAACAACAACAAACTGCCCATTAAATGAATGACTGTTCTAAGTAGAACAAACAAGAGGGGATCAAAACCTGAGAAACCCTGATTCAGTGTAGAATGAAGAGACTCCAAGGATCTAACAGGGACTTTTCCAATGGTGGCACTAAATTTCCAAGGTGAGACTAAATAGAAGCAGATTTATATTAAGTGATATGGGAGTCCCCAGATCTACAATAAACCCCACTGATTTACAGAGATCCTTGATCCAGAGTACAAAAATCTCAAAGAAATGTTTGGGTTACAGCTGTCTTCGAGGGCCTCAGCCAGATCCTCCACTGGAACCATCACCAACTTCTCCCAGTTGTGCTCCTGGACTTTGGCTAGACCATCCCCTCTTCCTCCCAACTGCACTCCTAAGACTTAGCCACAGTTTACATCCCTCCTACACCCAGCTGGCATGAGTCTACCTGCCCCACCCTACAGGTCATGTGGGCCTCATCAGTAGCCTCCACCTCATCCCCTCAGGCCTTGCTGTCTCCAGTCTCAGCACCACCCCCATGTTTCTGGCCTTTGGGAACTCGGGAAGACTTGCCAAGGTCTCCTTCTCCACCACTCTGACTCCCGTATTGCTGTCCATGTTTTTAAATGGTCTCATTCCATTCTCCCATTTTCCATGAAATTAAAGTTGTGTGCATGGTAAGAGATAATTTTTCATTTAAGAAATCTTAACGGTGGCATTAAAATTACTGCAGAAAATTTGTTGTTAACTAAAATTGATAACATTTAAAAAACAAGAATACCACAACTGCTCTCTCTCATAAGTGTGATAAACACAGAACCATTGAACACTGATATGTGTTTACTCAGCAAGCTTTTATCAAGGACCTGCTGTCTACTATGACAAACAATAGACCACTGGTCTCGGGGCCTCAGATGCAGTAATCTGAAATAAGTGTGTGCAACAATTGTCTACAAGTCTTTAGGCTTGAGATGACATTTGGACTCAACCAAGTCATCTTTTGGAAGTACAGTGGCTCCATAGGATAAGCTCTACACTATGAACCACAAGGTCACCAACTCAAGCCACCATCCACTCCTTCAAAGATGTACAGCCTCAGAAACCTTATACAGGGTTACCAGGAGCTGCAACCAACTCAATGACAACAGCAACACTTTTTTACAGATGAAGAAATAAAAGATGAGTTGCTTGCTCCTAATCTTTCAGGAAGAGTACTCCAAGGAGCTGTGGTAGCCTAGTGGTTATGAATCGGGCTGTGAACCACAAGGTCAGCAGTTCGACACTACCAGCTGTTCCGCAGGAGAAAGACGAGACTTTCTGCTCCCATAAAGATTTATAGCCTGGGAAACCCTGTAGAGGGTCGCTATGGGTCGGAACCGACTCCACGGCACATAACAACAACAACTTCAAGGTTATATTCTTAACCACATTCTCATCTCCTTCCACACGTTCATGACTTGAATTGCCCTGAATATAATGTTGTTAGGACCCATAGAGTTGATTCTGACTCAGCAATCCTCTGCACAACAGAACCAAACCCTACCCGGTCCTGCCTCCTGCTCACAATTGTTAGGTTTGAGCTCATTAATGCTACCATGAAGGCAGTCTGTCTTGAAGTACAATGCTGTCTTTATACCTACAAGGAAGGCCAGCTAATACCACTATTACTCAAGTTTATGCACCAACCTCTAAAGCCAGTGAGGATGAAATTGAAGAACTCTAACAATTTCTTCCATCTGAAATTGATCAAACATGCAATCAAGATGTATTGATAATGACTGGTGATTGGAACGATAAAGTTGGAAACAAAGAGGAAGGATCAGTAGTTGAAAATTAATGGCCTTGGTAATAGAAATTATGTTGGAGACCATGTGACAGAATTTTGCAAGACCAATGGGTTATCATTGAAAATACTTTTTTTAAACATAAAAGATGACTATGCACATGGACCTTACCAGATGTAATATATAGATATCAAACTGACTACATATGTGGGAAGAGTCAGTGAAAAAACTCAGTATCATCAGCTAAAACAAAGTCAGGGGCAGATTGTGGAACCAAACATCAATTGCTCAGGCTGAAGCTGAAGAAAATTAAAACATCCACAAGAGCCAAAATATGGCCAAGGCTATTTCCCACCTGAATTTAGAGATCTTGTCAAGAACAGATGTTATGAATTAGATACTAACAACTGAAGAAGAGAAGAGTTGTGGGATGTCATCAAGAACATCATACAGGAAGAAAGCAAAAGGTCATTAAAAAGATAGCAGAGGAAAAACAGACCAACATGGATGTCAGAAGAGATTCAGAAGCTTGTTCTCAATTGTAGAAAAGCTAAAGTGAATGAAAGAAATGAGTAAGTGAAATGGTGAACAGAAAATTTCAAAGGGTAGTTTGAGAAGATAAAGACAAGTATTAAAATGAAATGTGCAAAGACCTAAAGTTAGAAAACCAAAAGGGACGAGCACACTCAGCATTTCTCAAGCTGAAAGACCTGAAGAAAAAAAATCAAGTTTCAACTTGCAGTACTGAAGGATTCTATGGGTAATATATTGAAAGATGCAGAAAGCATCAAAAGAAGATGGAAGGAATACACAGTCACTGTACCAAAAAAGAAATGGCCAATGTTCAACCATGTCAAGACCAAGAGATGGAGTGGCTGAGGACTTGAGATCCAGGGAGGGAAGGGAGCTGTGTGCTGAGGACCGTGGGGGGAGAGGGAGGGCCTGCGGGGTATAACCTTTGGTTGGGTGATGATGCATGGACGGGATGGTAACTATGGCAATGAAACGATGTATGATAGAATGAGTGTAAAGCTACTATGTTCCCCCATGTAAACTATCACATAATAAAAGAAAAAAAAAAAAAAAGAGAGAGTCAATGGTACTGAAGGAGTAAGTCCAAGGTGCACTGAAGGCACTGGCAAAGAACAAGACTCCAGAAATTGATGGAATACAAATTGAAATCTTACAACAAACTTATGCAGCACTGGAGGCACTCACTCAAGGAATTTGCAAGACAGTTACCCAGCCAACTGATTGGAATAGATCCATATGTCTGCCTCTTCCAAGAGACGTGACCCAACAGGATGCAGAAATCATCTAATAATATCATTAAGATCACATAAAAGTAAAATTTTGCTGAAGATAATTAAAAAATGGCTGCAACAGTACATCCACAGGGAACTGCCAGAGGTTCAATCATATTCAGACGAGGATATGGAAAGAGGGACCTCATCGATGACATCAGATGGATCTTGGCTGAAAGCAGAGAACACCAGAAAGATATTTACCTGTGCATTATTGTTTCTGCAAAGGCCTTTCAGCTGAGTGGATCACATGACATGCTATGGATAACATAGTGAAGAACAGGTATTCCAGAACGCTGAAATGTGCTCATGAGGAACCTGTACATAGACCAGGAGGCAGTTGATCAAATAGAACAAGGAGATATTGAATGGTTTAAAATTACAAAAAGTGTGCATCACAGTTGTATCATTTCACCGTATTTATTCAGTCTCTATGCTGAGCAAATAATCTGAGAGACTGGGTTATAGGAAGAACATGGCATCAGGACTGGAGAAAGATTCATTAACAACCTGTAATATGCAGATGATATGTCCTTGCTTGCTGACAGGACTTAAAATCTTGTTGATGGAAGATCAAAGACCACAGCCTTCAGCATGGATTGCACCTCAATGTAAAGAAAACAAGAATCCTTACAACTGGTGTGACATCTGCCTTTCCCCATTTCTGCTTGCCTGTTCAATAAATTCTTTTTATATCTCAAAAGAGATGCAAACCACAGGTAGAGGGGTTAGGATTTACAATACATACTTTGGGGGGGGACGGGACACACAACTCAATCTCTAATAGTCACAAAACAAGTCTTAGTAAATTTTAAAAAATATCTTTTCTGACCAAATGAAATGAAACTAGGAACAAAATAAGGAACAAAAGAAAACCGGAAAATATACGCATATATAGAAATTAAACAACATGTATTTATGCAGCTAATGGTCAAGAATGAAACTAAAGGAAAATTAAAAAAAGACCGAGAGATACGGCATTTCAAAATTTGAGAGATACAACAGGGCAGTGCTTAGAGGGAAATGTATAGTCATAAATGCTGACATGAGAAACCAAAATATAGCAAATCAATAAGATAACTTTACAATTTGAGGAACTGGAAAACCAAATGAATCTCAAAGCCACTAAAAGGAAGGCATAACAAAGATCAAAGTAGAGATAATGAAATAGAACAAAATCTAGAAAACTAGGAGCTGGTTCTTTGAAAAGATCCATAAAACTGACAAATCTCTACCTAGACAAAGAAATAAGAAAAAATGCAAATGACAAAAAAACAGCAACACAGAAATGAAAGTAGGGACGTTACAACACAATGCATTTTTATTTGTAGAAATGCCAATCATTATAAGAGAATAGTATGAAAAATTGTACACCAACAAATTAGATATTCTAAATGAAATACACAAACTCCTTATACTGATTCAAGAAGAAATAGAAAACCCCAACAGATGCATAACAAGAGATGAGATAGAATGTTTAATCAATAACCTCCCAACAAAGAAAAGCCCAGGGCCAGATGGCTTCACTGGAAAATCCTATAAACATTTAAAGAAAAACTGACACCAATACTTCTCAAACGCTTTTAAAAAAGAAGTGGATGGATCACTTCTTAACTTATTTTATAAGGCCACCATTTTCTAAGGAGCTCTGGTAGCATAGTGGTTACGAGTTGGGCTGCCAACCACAAGGTCAGCAGTTTGAAACTACCAGCAGTTCCACGGGAGAAAGATGATGCATTCTGCTCCTGTAAAGATTTACAGCCTCGGGAACATACACATAACAACACATACAGCACATAACAACACCACCATTTTCTCAGGAGATTCTAATGATCTGATATGAAACTCGTTCTCTTCTGAAGTGCTTGTCCATCACCTTTCTTGTTTATTTTTCCCTTTTCAAAAGTAAACTTGCCTAACTCACTTAAGTCCTTGTTTGCCAATAGTTTTCTGAGTGATCTCAGTATTTCTTTTTTCTATTTTTTTCCTTTCTGTAATTGTCACTGTGCTTTCGGTAAACGTTTACACAGCCAATTAGATTCCCACTCTACAATTCATACACATACTGTTACATGACATTGGTTATAATCCCTGCCACGTATCAGCATTCTCACCATTTCCGGATTGTCTGTTCCATTTACAGCCGTCACCAGAGAAACAAAGGGCTTATACAAAGAAAACTACAAAACAACTACTACAAGAAACCAAAAGAGACTTACAAAAATGGAAGAATGTACCATGCTCCTGGATAGGAAGACTTAACAGTGTGAAATGTCAATATTGCCCAAAACAATTTACACATATAACGCAATCCCAATCCACATTCCAACATCATTCTTCAAAGAGACGGAAAAAACAATTAACAAACTTTCTATGGAAAGGAAAGAGACCCAGGATAAACAAAGCACTGCTTAAGAAGAAGAACAAGTGTGAAGCCTCTCACTCCCTGACTTCAAAATTTACTACACGGCTACAGTGGTCAAAACAGCTTGGTACTGGTGCAATGAAAGATACATAGATCAAGGGAACAGAATCGAGATCCCAGAAATTAACCCATCTACATACAGCCAACTGATTTTTGACAAAACACCTAAATATATCGCATGGGGAGGTGATAGTGTCTTCAACAGATGGTGCTGGCAGAACTTGAAAGCGATATGCAAAAGATTGAAACAAGACCTTCACCTCACTCCTTATACAAAATCCAACTCAGCATGGATTAAAGACCTAAAGGTGAATGCCAGAATTATGAAGGCCATCAATGAAAAAATAGGGACAAATGGGAGGGCACCAGCTCAGGATTTACAGCCATCAAGTTTCTTTGCCCCTCCTTGCTGACTCATCTTTGCTTTTGGGTAAATGTTGACTGCTTGGTCTTTTATGTTGTTGTTGTTGTTAAATGCCTTCAAGTTGATTCCGACTCAGAGAGACCCTGTATAGAGTCTCCAAGGAGTGGCTGGTGAGTTTGAACCACTGACCATGTGTTTCAAACCAATCTTTCGGTCCAGTGCTTTATCCCACAGCTCCACACCAGGACTTCCTAGTTGCTTGTTTAAAGGAACACATTCCTCACAGATGTTATTATTTATGTTATAGGCCAATCTATTAACTTGATTGAACGATAACTTCTGAAAGTGGTTTCAGTTCCAGGATATCTTAAGGCGATAGTCTTAGGGGTTCCTCCAGTCTCTCTCAGTCCAATGAGTCTGGTCTCTTTGTTTTTAATGAATTTGAGTTTTATTATAAGTTTTTAATCCCATTTTATCCTGGACCTTCTATTGTCAGAATGGTTGGAAATGATAATTGGTTACCATCTAGTTGTAACTTCAGCTGAAAGAGGCTGTGATTCACATGGGCCATTAATTTCTTTGAGTCTTTCATTTCCTTTGTTTACCTTTGTCCTAGACATGAAGAAACCAATAGTTGTATCTTAGATGGTCAGTAATTCTTCAGCATAACCCTCCTCCCATCTTACATTCTTATAGCTCATGGGTAATCAGCAAGAGAGGCCAAACAATAAAGCTGTTGAAAGAAGGGTCTGGAATACACACCTCTGAATTAAACCAGGAAGGATATATGAGAACACCCAAAGGCAAAATAGGGACTATGTACTCAGTTACACATTGTTGTCGTTGTTAAGTGCTGTTGAGTCAGTCCAGATGCATAGCTACCCTGTATAGGGTTTCTGAAGAGCAACTGGTGGTTTTGAACTACCAACCTGGTGGTTCACAGTCCAATGCTGATCCTACAGTGTCACACCAGGAGCCCCAGTTGTATGTAGCATAGTTGAATCATGTTATGTGGAAGTACAGCTTAAGGAGATGTGTATGGATGCCACAATGACACACCACAAACATTCACAGGGATTGCTGATCAAAGCAAGCGCGTTAGTAAATACGACTGTGTTTAGGGCTGATGAGGCTTAGTAATAATACCAGTGGTCCCTTTTCCACGGATCAGTTTGAACTGACTGAGCACTTTAGGGCTGGCCCAGTATTAAAGTCCCATAGCCCCTACATGGTCTGGGACATGAAAGCTGTGGCCACTATCCCTCCCATCCACCCCTCTCCTGATCTTTCTGCTCTTCTATGAAAAGGAAAAAGACTGTAGAAGAATCGATGTATTTGAATTATGTGTTAGAGAAGGATATTGAAAGTATTGTTGTTGTTGTTATGTGCCGTCAAGTCGGTTCCGACCCATAGCGACCCTGTATAGGGTTTCTGAGGAGCAGCTGGTGAGCTTGAACCACCAACCTTGCAGTTCAAGCAGCTTTGCAGTCTGGCACATTAACCCACAGCGCCACACCAGGACTCCTATTGAAAGTATTTGTAGTTATTGTTGTTAAGTGCCATCGAGATGGTTCTGACCCATAATGACCCTGTACAGTGTTTTCGGGGCTATAAATCTTTACGGGAGCAAAAAGCCTCATCTTTCTCCAGCGGAGCGGCTGGTAGTTTCGAACTGCTGACCTTAAGGTTCGCAGCCCAGTTTGTAACCACTAAGCTACCAGAGCTCCTTTTTGAAAGTATAAGGACTGCCAAAACAAAACAAAAACAAACCCCCAAATCAGTCTTGCAAAAAGTACAGTTGGAATGCTCCTTGGAGGCCAGGATGGCGAGACTTGGTCTCTCATACTTCAGATACCTTATGAGAAAGGACCAGTCCCTGGAGAATGATATCAGGCTTGGTAAAGTGGAGGGTCAGCAGCAATGGGCTCAAATGTAACGATAATTGTGACGATAGTGCTAGACTGGACAGTGTTTTCTTCTGTTGTGGACACGATTGCTGTAAGTCAGAACAGCAACACTGAAAAGGAAGCCTGCAGTAGGGAGCAAGCATGGATCTGTCAACTCTCATTCCTTCAACTGTGGAGGAGTCAAGATCAATCCTTGTAAGCCACAACCTTTCTGTTAATTACCGCTGTTCGTTTGCGTCACGCTGACCCCCATTCACACTACCCCCATGCTTCACAGTAGAACTATGCTGCCTAAGGGTTCAAGGCTGTGACCTCTCAGAAGCAGAACACCACGACTATCCTCTAAAGCACCTGTGGGTGGGTTTGAACCTCCAACCTTTTAGCTAGTAGTGAAGCACTGAATCATTTGTGCTGCTCTGTTAAATACTAGCAGAGCATGAGGGAATGAGCTGGTAACTAGAGTTGTTCTGAGGGTCTTGATCTTGGCATTTACACAGCTGTCTGCATATGTACATTTTTCATTGAACTGTTTTAAACTTTGTACACTCTATTGTGTATACATTATACTGCAATCTAAAAATAATTCTTTTTGGAAAATCTCTTCTGGATACTCTTTATAACAAATAGTTCTTGCAAAACTGGATATCCATTTGCAGGACAATGAAACAGGAGCCATATCTCACAATGTATACGAAAACGAATTCAAGAAGGCAAAGACCTACATGTAAGTCCTTGCAGTATAAAGATCATCTCTGAAAATTCGGGGCAGTCTGAGGAGCCCCAACACATGACATGAATAGACAATCACACATAACTGAAGGCACACAAACAGCAGAAGACGAAACAGATGACTGGGACCACCTGAAAAGATTTCATCAAAAGAATAAAAGAGAACCACAGATGGAAAAAAGAAAAAAATGTAATGACATACCACACAAGAGACTAATCGCTAAAAAAATTTGTAGAAAACTTCAAAACCCCAACCAGGAAAAAACAAGTAATCCAATTTAAAAATCATAGAGGACAGGAGCAGACATTTCACTAGAGAAGACCATTCAGGCAGACAACAAACATTGAGGAAATGCTAGTGAACGTTAGCTATTGTTGTTGCTGTTAAGTGCTGAGTCGGTTCTGACTCATAGTGACCCTGAATAGGGTTTATTGTTGTTGTTAAGTGTTGTTGAGTTGGTTCCGACCCATAGCGACCCTGATAGCAGCTGGTGAGCTTGAACTGCCAACCTTGTGGTTCAAACAGACTTTGAAATTCAGCACACTAACCCACAACGCCTTGTTATTGTTGTTATGTGCTGTGGAGTCAGTTCCAACTCATAGCAACCCAGTACAACCCAGGGTTTCTGAGGCTGTAAATTTTTATGGGAGCAGAAAGCCTAATCTTTCTTCTGTGGAACAGCTGGTAGTTTTGAACTGCTGACCCTGAGGTTAGCAGCCCAATTCGTAACCACACACCTAGAGAGACACAAATTAAAGCAACAAGGAGGTATCATCTCAACCCAGCATTAATAACAAAGTTCAAAAATGTAAAACACAAAATAGCAAATGCTGGAAACGTGTGGAGAGTGTGGGCCCCTCCTACCCTGCTGGAAGGACTAAAGTGGTGCAACCACTGTGCACAACAGTATAGCGCTTCCTTAAAAAGTTAGAAATAGAAATACTGTATGACCCAGTAATCCCTCCTTGATCCATATCCTAGAGAAATAGCCACAACACAAATGGATAATTGCACACCCATGTTCACTGAAGCTATTTACAATAGCAAAAAGATGGAAACAACCTAAAGACCCATCACTGGAAGACTGGACAAACTATGACCCATACACACAATGGAATAATACACAGTGTTAAAGAATAAGGATGAATCTGCAAAATACATGGCTCATAACACGGCTGAACATGGAAGACCTTATGCTAAGTGAAATTGTTGTTGTTGTTGTTAAGTGTCATCGAGTCGGCTCCAACCCATAGTGACTCTGTATAGGGTTTCCCAGGAGCAGCTGGTGAGCTTGACCCACTGACCTTGCAGTTCAAACAGCTTTACAGTCTGACACATTAGCCCACAGCGCCACACCATTTAATTGAAGGGGAAGGCAACATACAATAAGAGGGAAGTTAGCATAAAATGATAGAAGCCATGAAGACACTGAGAAGAGTGCAAGAGTTAAAGGCAACATAGATAAATATTGTCATTTACACACAATCCTGCAATAACAGTAAGTGTATGCATGGCTTGACACACAGGCTGTACAGGTACAGGAGGGGCATTGTCCACGAATGTATGTAGGCTTGATAGAGGAGGTTATTCATGTTTATGCATGTGTGCTTTCTTTGGTTGCAAGTGTGTTTATTAGTGTGGTGGAGCTTTCAGGGAGCAGAGTTGTGACGCTGGGTCTGGGGGCTCAGGACTGTGATCTGTGTGGCATGTTTTGGGGCCAGTGCTCTGTATCCTACTTTGGTGAGTGGCTACTGGGGTTTTGGAAGTTTGGGAGCAGCTATTTGGGGTGCAACTGTTGGTCTCTTCCTGTGTGTCAGGGAACGGGGTGGGGCTAAAGACATGTAAACAGTTGGCCCAACGGACTGTCGAAATGTGTAAACATCAGTCTCCATGATCCTGGGAAGGGAGGAGCTAGATGGTGCCCAACCGTCACTGCCAACTTAAGGGGGTCACATTGGAGGGTCCCAGGTGGAGTGGGAGAGGGATGTGGAACAGGGCTGAAAATATTGGAGAGGATCGGGCTTGCTGGCCAGGTGGAGATTTATGGAGCCCCAAGACTGTGGCCTTTCGTCACTTTTTAGATCTGGAGGTGGCTCATTTGTTGTTGTTGCTAAGTACCGTGGAGTTGGTTCCGACTCATAGTGACCCTGAACAGGGTTTCTGAGGCTATAAATCTTTATGGGAGCAGAACGCCTCATCTTTCTCCCACGGAACAGCTGGTAGTTTTGAACTGCTGACCTTGAGGTTAGCAGCCTGATTCATAACCCCTATGCTACCAGAGCTTCTTGGAGGTGGCTCATACCTCTGACTCAATTTTCAGCGAGGCGGTGGACTGGTCTGTAGGGGAGCAGTGAGCAGTAATGATAGGAAGGTGCACACCCTTTGGGATGATGGTCGGTTATTTGGAATCAGAGGGTAGCACGTGCCCAGGGACTGGAGTGGGGACTAGAAGGGCAGTGGGATAGGTCGTGTTGCATTGTGGGGATTTCATGATGTGGGATTTGATGTCATGAAGCAAGGTGTGGATGAGTTGGTGAATGGAAGACTAATCTGCTCTGTGGGCCCCCACCCAATTTACAATGAAGGGTCGGGGGGAAGAAAAAAAGAATGTGAAGGGAAAAAAATCCTGAGGGTGAAAGTGGCCAAATTAAGTAGCTTCCAGTTGTTGTTAGGTGTCATCAAGTCAGTATCGACTCATAGCAACCTTACGTACAGCAGAACAAAACACTGCCCAATCCTGGGCCAGCCTCACAACTTTTGCCATGCTTGAGCCCATCAATGCTGCCACTTTGCCAATCCATCTTGCTGGGGGTCTTCCTCTTTTTCTCTGACCTTCCACCTTACCAAACATGATATCATTCTCCAGCAACTGGTCCCTCCTGACAATATGGTC
>NW_006408866.1:2280298-2292340 GCF_000296735.1 Chrysochloris asiatica | reverse complement strand
GCAGCTTAATCTTCAGGATTTCACAACCTTAGAATCTTTAAATGCACTGAACTACCCACTTTGAAGTGGTGAGTTTTATGGCATGTGAATTATATTTCAGTTTTTAAGACAAGAAAGCAAGGGCTTCAACCCTAAGTGGCTGTGTGACCTTGGCTTGTCTAAGTCTCAGGTCTACTATTCCATGTCCAAAAAATCAGTCACTGAAACCCCTACAGTGCACACTTCTACTCGGACACACAGAAGGTTGCTGTGAGTTACATTTGACTGGATGCGGTTTCTTGGGCAGAGGCAAGAGAATGCAGCTAGGTCTCAAATTCCTCCTCCTTTTCCTAGCTCCACCTATCCTCCTCAAGGAGGCCTATCAGAATGTGAACATACTCCTAGCTGTGCTCAACCTTTGTGACAACTGACACCCGATCATGCCAAGCTAGGGTGTTAAGGCTTCTGGGCTGGGATCCAATGTTCTAGGCAGAGCAGGCACTAGGAGCCACAAAGATGGTGAAATAGTACCACAGGCAGTGCCCTGGCATTGCACAATTCTGGGGCTGCCAAGAGTTTGCATTTCATTCTAAGAAAATGGTGATGCCTTAAGTTATTTGACCCGACAGTAAAAGTCATGGGTTGCTGTTGCAGACAAGGTATGTTTGGGGGGTTGGGCCACATCCCAGAAAGGTTCAAAGGCTGGCAGAGAGGCTGACATTTAATAGCACACTGGTTATGGGGTAGGTTTAGTAACCAGTGTTTGAATCCCATTTCGGAGTCTGGGTGCTTTTAGGCAAATTGACCTGCCCATTCTTCAATGTCCTCATCTGTAAAATGGGTGATAGTGAGGATTGACTGAGAATGTGTCTTGCAGGTTAAGGATAGCATCTAGTAAGTACACCATTAGAAGTGCAACAGCCAACACCTATACTAATAGACAATCATTCTGACTATGTTGTTATTGTTAAGCGCCGTCAAGTTGGTTCCAACTCATAGTGACTCTGTATAGGGTTTCTGAAGAGCACCTGGTGGGTTTGAACTGTGGACCTTGTGGTTAAAACCGACCTTGAGGTCCAATGCATTATCCTGCAGCGCCACACCGGGACTCATTTTTTCATACTCAATGATTATCTTTCCAAATGACCACTATTATGAATTGAATTGTGTCTCCCTGAAATGTATGTTGGAATCCTAGTCCCTACCCCTAATGGATAAGGAACCCTGGTTGTGCAGCAATTAAGCAATCAGCCATTAACCAGAAAGTCAGCAGTTTGAAGTCTCTCTGCAGGAGAAATGGCCTGCAGCTCTGCCCCTATAGAGGTCACAGGCTGGGACACCCTGTGGGACAATTCTATTCTGTCACGTGAGTCAACTCAACCACACACAACAAGGGACCTGTGGATGAAATCCCATTTGGGAATCGGGTTTTCTTTGTTAAATGCATGTAGACTAACGAGTTCTGGTAGTGTAGTGGTTATGAGTCGGGCTACCAACCTCAAGGTCAACAGTTTGAAACTACCAGCAGTTCTGTGGGAGAAAGATGAGGCTTTCTGCTCCTGTAAAGATTTACAGCCTCAGAAACCCTATACAGGGTCGCTATGTGTCGGAACCGACTCCACGACACACCACCATCATGCATGTAGACTATGGCTTAAAATAAGCCCCCTTGAGATATCAAAAGAGCAGAGAGAAGCAGGAACTAATGGGGGGCGGGGGGCGAAGATCTCCAAGGAACTGAGCATCTCTGAGGTTACAGAAGCTGAAACAAAGATTTTCCCCTACTTGTGATACACTGTTCTACAGAGAGAGCCCCTAGAACTGACACTCGGGAGGTTACCTTTGGCTTCCTGCATTATGAGAAATTCCATTTCTGTTTCTTAAACGCCCCCAAGTTGTGATACACTGTTAAAGCAGCATGAAGGAACTAAGACACCACATATCGAAGGCCCCCCAAAGCCTTTTCAGTAACCATGAGTCCTAACTGTCCTCCACAGTGTGACTAAAAAGAGGCCTTTACAAGTTCTGTTTCACTCAGATTTTTTAAAAATGTTTAATTTTTGGTGAAACTATGCACAGCAAACTCTACTCCTGTTCCAGTCTAGACATAGTCATCAGTGACATTGTTTACATTCTTCACCTTGTGCTAATATTCTCCTGATTTCTGTTCTACTTGTTTCCCTTCCATTTTCACTCCCTGCCCCTCCCCAAATTCTCATCTATTCTTTAAAACAGCTGTTGAATCTTATATGTTGTTTTTGTTGTAAAGTGTCATTGAGTCAGTTATGACTCACAGCGACCTTGTATAGGGTTTCTGAAGGTTTAAGGTTTTTTTTTTGTTTGTTTTGTTTTAAGTTTTTATTGTGAATTGAGTGAAAGTTTGCAGGGCAGATCATCAGTTTTACAGTCAACAAATCATGCACCTTATTTCATTACAATGATTATAATCCCCTCCATGTGCCATCAATTAACAGTGTATCTATTTATTTTAGCTCTTTTTTTTAAACACTCAGGCATATATAATAATTTACACCACCAAAGGCACTTTCTGCACGTCTGCCTCCTGGTTGTCAGCATCCAGTACCTCTCTTCCCTTGAATCTAGAGTCTTCAGCTGCTCACTCTCTCCATGTCCCATCTCTGCCTCCATCTCTGGTGTCCCTGCTTCTCTGGATAGGGTCCCATATTCTGCTTGTGCTCTTCTCCCTTGATGGTCCTAGGGTCCTTTGTTCCTGGACTGTAAGATTAACCACTCCCCTGTTTTTGTTACAAAACTTCTTTGCAACTGTGATAGTCACAATTAGTAATGATAACAATTATGAATTTTATCCCCATCGCTTTTAACCAGACCCATCTAGACAAGATGAAAACTATTAAGTGGGAACTCTATCTTGGCTTTAAATCTTTTGTGAGAGCAGAAAGCTTCATCTGTCTCCCAAAAAGCAGCTGGTGGACTCAAACTGCTGACCTTGTGGTTCACAATCTGGGGCTTGTCCTCGCCAGACTTTTGAGTAGTTAATTTTTTAAAAAGAAAGAAAGTAATACTCAAGGGTGATGCTTTTTATATTTTGAGCTAAACTGTTAATTTCAAGTTGACTTCAGGGCGTAGTTTCAATTCAAGGTTTGAAGAGCAATTTATGGTCATAGTCTTGGGACCTCTTCCAGTATCAATAGGTCCAGTATGTCTGGATGCTTCAGAATTTGAAGTTTAGATCAATGATTCTCTTCTTCTTTCTTTTTAAAAGAAATGAGGATTCATCTATTGTGTTCCTGATCAGAATATTTCATGGTGGAAGCTGGGCACCATCTAGTTCTGGTCTCGATGTGTTAGAGGGTCATGGGGACAGTTAGTCCTGTTGCCTACTTCCTTCTCTGACTTTTGGATTTCCTTCTTTCTCTTTTGTTGCAGATAAAGACCGATAGTGGTATCTGCTTGTCTTGGTTTTAAATGATTGATGTAGCCAGGTACTTCAACAACTATTCTTTATGGGTTTCTTCTATGGCAAGCATACTGTCCTCCTAGTGCTGTATACACTATTTTACTTCATTTGATCATTAAAGGCTTTGGGCCCAGGACAGAGTAAAGAACTGAATCTGAATTATTGGATTCGTTGCAAAACCTCGGTTTAGATGTCATATTTCTTGGCTGAATCAGGCAAATCATTTAAGCTGTGAACCTTAGTTTCCCTTCTCAAATCCAGTGACAGAGTGGCTCAGGTTCCCGGAATATGAAAAATGAGGTTCAGGCAGAAACAGCTTGTGTTGAGTCTTGACTATCAGAGGGCACTGAGAAAACACTTTGCAGAGTTTGAAGCGAGGGTGTTTATATGATTAGAAATAGATTTTAAAGCAATCTATCAGGTTACCCTCTGGAGAGCATTCTGTGAGAAGACATGCAGCTCTCTTAACCCTGAAAATATTGCCAAATGAACCCAGAGGTGTTCATTTCCTGTGGCTGCCATTAAAAATCACCACAAAGTGGTGGCTTAAAACAACAGAGATTTATTCCTACAGTTTGGGAGGCTAGAAGTCCAAAATCTAGGTGACGGCAGGGCCATGGTCCCTCCTGATTCTCTAAGGAAGAATATTTCCTTGCCTCTTCCAACTTCTGGAAGCATCCAGACATCTTTTGGCATTTAGAAATATACCTCCAGTCTCTCCATAAACTCCAGTCTCCATATGGCTGTCTTCTCCAATCCAATCATGCTGGATAAAGGACTCACCCTACTCCAGTCTGATTTCAGGGAAGACCCCCAGCGAGATGGGTTGGCCAAGTGGCAGCATTAATGGGCTCAAGTATGGCCACAATTGTGATGTTGGCCCAGGACCAGGCAGTGTTTCGTTCTGCTGTGCATAAGGTCACTATGAGTCGGTATCAACTAGATGGCACCTAACAACAACAACAATTACATCTACAATGACCTTATTTCCAAATAAGGTCACATTCTGAGGTTCTGGGAATGACATGAATTGGGGGGACAGAGGCTCTATCCAACCCAGTATACCAGCCAGACCTACTTTTGAACCAACTGCCTACTTGGCAGTGTACACCCTCTTAGTATCAACAAGGCATAATCGACTTAATAAGAACAAAGTGAATTGTAGATTTTTGCACTTTCCCCATCTCAGAAAACATTGTCTATCCACTGGCTCAAGCCAAAAACCTAGGTGCCATCCTTATATCTCCTTCCTTCACCACCCACATCCATTTCATCACCAAGTCACTTTGGCGTTCCATCTAAGAGAGATCTCCAGTACTTCCAGTCTTCACCTTCCAATGGTCATGCTTTGCTCGGGACCTCTGCAGACCTCCTAACTGGACTTCCTGTTTCTACACACACTTTGTTCCCATCTGTGGTGCATTTAAGTCTGATCATGTCACCCTCTTGTGTAAAAATCTTCAAGGTCTTCCATTTGCTCTTTGGTATCAACTTCCTTCCTTATGAAGTGCAGCATGAGGGGCTCCTGGCTTTCCCTCATCTCCTACCACCCACCGCTCACTCCCCAAGCCAGCACACAGCATTCACATCCTTTACACAACAAACTCTTTCTAGCCTTGGGGCCTTTGAGCAGCTGGGCTGCATGACTGAACATGTCTCACTCACTGGGCTTGGTTCAAAGAGAAGATATTTCTGATCTCTGTGGCTAAAGCAGCCTTTCTGGCTGTCCCATTATTTGTCACCTGTTTGATGGAGTCCCCTGGATGGTGCAAAGTGCTAGACTACTAATCGAAAGACTGGTGGTTTGAACCCACTTATAGGCACCATGGAAGAAAGATCTGGTGATCTGGAACCCTATGGAACACAGATTTATACATTGGGATCAACTGGTTTTATTTCTTTTAATGCATGTATCATAATTTAGTATTTTCGTTTATTTGCTGTGGCAAACACTCTAAAGTGGTTTCTATGAGCTTCATTTCTTAGTATACACACCATCTTGTGACTCCCCTCTTCTTGAATATGGATTGTGTGTAACCAATAGAATACAGCGAAGGGATGGGATGTACCGGATTACCCATGCATGATCATATCACTTAAGAATGCAATGTCTGCTTGGATGGCTCTGAAGAAGCACACAGCTATGTTGTGAGCTTCCATTGGGAAGGAACATGTGACACAAAACAGAGGAGGGCTGTGGACCTCTGGCTAGTAAGAAACCAAAGCCATCAGCCTAGCAACCCCAAAGGACTGAATGTTGCCAATGGACTTGAATGTCGATCCTTCCTCAGGTCTTGGCAACACCTTGATTCCAGTATTGCATAGGATCTGGACTTCTGGCCCACAGAAACTGTGAGAAATCAAAGTTGTTGCAGACCGTGTAAGACTGGTCAGAGGTTCAAGGCCCTATAGGCCCGAGTGTAACAAATGAAGCCACTTGGCAGTTAATAGCAGATTGTTTTTCATCATATGTTTAGTCATATTTATTTAATTCCAAACATGAGCCCTGGATGTCCACAGAGAAATGCAATATTCCCCTAAGTTTCTAAGTTCAAGATTTCCCCCCTAGAACCAAGGCAGTAAAACTTCCTCAGAGGACGAACAAGGACAGGTTTGCTGGGATTAAGCAGGGAGGCTCTGGAGAGGAACTGCCTGGGGTATATTCACTTGGGGTGGAGTGGTAAATTCTGGGAATACGGGATTAAGGACAATGGGGGCAACGCCCTCGGACCACCCTGGGTTCAATTAGTTTGATCCAAGTGAAGGTTAAACCCAGTAAGGAAGAAAGGAATATTGGTTTAAGTAAGGTTTACTGGCTTAACTTATTTTAAGGATTGTCTTGTCTGAATAATACCATTCTTCTGTAAAGATTCCTCCCTGAAAGAGAGGAAATAAGAGACGGACGCAGACTTAAGATGCGAGGGCATTATTGCTGGCAGAGGGCATTAGTGCTTGCGGGGCATTATTGCTTGAAGGGTATGAAGAGACTGTCTGCCGGTTTTGCATCTACTCTGGTCTCCAAGTGTTTCTTCTCTCTCTCGCCTCTCCAGACATCCCACCTAGAGTTAGTCCGAGAAGGGAAAATGTCAGCCACTGAGCATTCTGTCTGGCAGCTTGCATGAAGCCCGGGTGTCTGTCTTCTTTGTATCTGTTTTCTCTGTGTCTGTTTTCTCTCTCTCTATCTCTCTCTTGCCATCGTCACCGGACACCCCATCTTCGGGTCCTCACCCCCTTGCCGAGGCCAGACCCCGGCACAAAGTATGTTGTTGCAGAACACTAAGTGCATGAGGGAGTCCCCCAAGACACAAATGGTTAAGCATGGAGTACAGGCCGAAAGTTTGGTGGTTCAAACCCACCCAGAAGTGCCTCGGGAGGCAGGCGTGTAGTGATTTACTTTTAAAAGATCATAGCTTTGAAAACCATATGGAGCAATTCTACTCTGCACATGTGGGGTTGAGATGAGTGGGAATGGAGTAACTAGCAGCTAACAAGAAAAGAAGTTTGTGGTAATACTTTATACAGCCACTGATAATTAATACACTTGCTGTCACTATTAGAATGTACGTGTCTGGAGACAGGAATCTTTTCATTCTTCCGTACCACTGAAGCCTCAGAATACAGCTGGGTAAACAGCAGAAACAGACAACACATCACTGGGAAGTTCAAGGTTGCTCGCATGAACTTGCACCAGAGAAACAGTCCATTAGCAATGTTGTTGTCAAGTGCTGTTGAGTTGATTCAGACTCATAGCAACTCATACAGCATTTCCAAGGAACAGCTAGTGGATTTAAACCACCAACCTTGCGGTCAGCAGTCCATTAGCAGTAGCTGTTAATATCCCCGTGGTATTGACAAAAAATAGGCAGCTCTTGTTCTTTAACAGAGGTGATTTTACCTTTAATGTCAAGTGTGTCTGACCATCAGGAGATACAGAAAAGTCTCTGTACCAAGCTAAAGCCTTAGTGTCCTAGTGTGGTGTGTCAGTCAGGGTTCTCCAAAGAAAAGAGCCAAGAGATATGTGTTATTGTTGTTGTTAGGGGCCGTTCAGTCAGTAACTACTCACAGTGACCCTACGCACAACAGAATGAAACACAGCCCAGTCCTGAGCCAACCTCACAATTATTATGTTTGAGCCCATTGTTGTAGCCACTGTGCTGATCTGTCTTGTTGGTGATCTTCCTTTTTGTCACTGCCCTTCTAGTTTATCAAGCATGATGTCCTTCTCCAGGCACCCGACAGGTCCTCCCTGATAACATGGTCAAAATACATGAGACAAAGTCTCATCTTCACTTCTAAGGAGCTGTACTTCCTCCAAGATAGATGTGTTTGCTCTTCTGGAGAGACACAGAGGTAGGGATATAGATCCATTGGTCTTAAGGAACTGACCTACTGGATTATGGGAGTTGCCAAGCCTGAAGTCTACAGGGCTGGACACTCAAGTCGGGAGTTGATGACAGTCGGGGGACAGAATTTTTTTCTCCAGAAAAGCTCAGTTTTTGCTTTTAAGGTCTCTTAACTGATTGGATGAGCCCCACTCGTATCATTGAGGATGGTTTCCTTTGCGTTAATGTTAACAATCATAGATATTGTTGTTGTTGTTGTAGATATTAACATGTATAAAATACCTTCACATTGTTTTCGTCGGTCCACCAAACATTTCCTTTCTTCTAAGATTTCTTTGGCAATCTCCCCGCCATATCTGGAAACCCCAGCAACTACCTGCCCCCAAGGTGAAACTGGTGTTGACCTACCTCTCTGCTTCTAGTTCCTGAAGGGAAGCAGGTCCCAGGTCCAGCCAATCAGCACATTCCACTGTGACTAGCCACCGTGACTGGTTCAGGGTTGCTCATATGACCCATGTCTGATAGTCTGATCAATCAAAGCCAAACTCAAAATGCAAAGGGACTTCAAAAAGTTTGTGAAAAATTTCCATTATCTTTTCATCCCAGTTTTCCATGAACTTTCTGGAGCCCACTCACATGTGTGGGTGCTATTGGAAAAGAGCATCTTGCTTAGTCAGTTTTTGTTGTTGTTAAGTGCAGTCGAGTTGGTTCTGACTCATAGGGACCTGTAAGGCTGGTGTGAAGCCAGAGCTGTTAGGACTGATATAAAACCAAAGCAGTTCAGACCAAGGCAAGCAAGTGCTGGGCGATGGGGAGAGCTTCCCAATGACATTGCTTGAGCCCCTAGATCTGGACCTAACCCTTGGTTTTTATTTGAGCGAAACAAATCCATCCTCCACTTTATGAAGGGCAAGGAGCCCTGGTGGTGCACTGGGCTAAACTTTGGGCTGCTAACCACAAGGTCAGCGGCTCAAACCCATAGTTCAAATCCACCAGCTGCTCACTGGGAGAAAGATGAGGTTGTCTGCTTCCGTAAATATTTAGTCTCTGAAACCCTGAAGAGTAGTTCTACTGTGTCCCATAACATTGCTATCAGTTGGAATTGCTTGATGGGAGTGGGTTTAAGTAATAATCACCAAATAGCTATACTACCCAGAATACAGCAGGAAATTCAGAGAAAGAACAAGCAAGTCTGATGTAGAGAAAGGAAGGAAAAGAGTAAAGAGATAAAAAAAAAAAGCCCATCCAAGTCAATATTTGGAGTTCTGGTGTGTCTCTGTGGGTTAATGCACTGGATTACAAAGTCACTTGAATCGCCAGGTAAGGCGGTTCAAGCTCACCAGCCGCTTCTCAGAAACCCTATACAGTGTCGCTATGGGGTTGAAGCGGACTCGATGGCACTTAACAACAAGTAAATATTTAGAAAAACGTCATGCCACATAAAACACTGAAGCAGAAATACCTATAGAATTTAACAATTTTTAATAGTTTTTTTTAGCAGTTTTTAATATGACTTTTTTTTTTTTTTTTAAGAAATGGCTTAAAAGGCCAAATTCTTTCAAATAATACAAAAGTACATCAAGTGCCAGTGAATGTTTACAGAATAATAATACAGCACTCAACAGTAACAGTGGACAGTATAGTTTTAGGCATCAAAAGAGACTACTCTTGGCCATGAAGTTAAGGTGTGACCTCACTTTCTGACTTTCTCCTAGTGGTCATCATTCCCAAGTGTGACTATTGTTTTCTAATAAAAAGCTAATAAGGCAGTAGAGCTGATTCCGTTTGGATTTTTTCCCACCTGGTTTCAAAAGATTACTAAAACAAACTGCTTCCCTCATTTCTTAAAAAAAAAAAAAATCTACTGTTGCCCAAGTTGGCCTTTGGATACACAAGCTCTGAGGCTTCAGGGGACAAGCTTAGGGTTCTAGAGGCCCAGGCCTCTGCCAAGGTCAAGGCTGTATCCTTGGGGGGTGACTGGCCGGAGGAGCCGCTGAGCCATCCCAGCATTTCTCTGCTGATTCTCCAGGTGAGGGTGGGCCAACCACCTGCATCCAAATGACACAAGATCTCCAATGTGGCCACTGCAGGATCCTCAGACACTAAGTGAAAACACTAGATGGTGAGCTCCAGGAGCGCTTGACCACTAGGCTCCTCATCAGTCATGATCCCACGGTCCAGAGATGCTTGTGAGAAATCTGTTTCTGTTCGGCTGGTCATTCCTGGGAGAGCCCCTTAAAGTCTGTGGACTTCATGGCCAGTTGATGACCGCCATCAGGGTTTTGTTGTGCCAATGACCTATTTGGTAACAAGAAGGAATGGTTAGCTCTTAAACCTCCTTAAAGAGCAATGTTGAGACTTGTTCAGTGCCGCTGCGTCAGTATCAACTCATAGTGCCCCTGTATAGGGTTTCTTCAGGAGCAGCTGGTGAGTTTGACCAACTGACCTTGCTATCTTGTGCTTTTCCTACAGTGCCACACCAGGGCTCCATGCTGAGACTTGTTGTTAAGTGCTGTGGAGTCAGTTCTGACTCATAGCGACCACAGAGTTTCCAAGGAGTAGTTGGTGCGTTTGACCTATGATTAGCAGTCAAGTGCTTATCCTGTAGCATCACACCAGGACTCTATGTTAAGACTGGTGGTGGTGGTGTGCCATAGTGTTGGTTCCAACTCAGCGTGACCCCGTATAGGGTTTCCAAGGCTATAAATCTTTACAGGAGCAGAAAGCCTCATCTTTCTCCTGCGGAACGGCTAGTAGTTTCAAACTGCTAACCTTGAGGTTAGCAGCCCAACTCATAACCACTGTGCTACCAGAGATAGTTGCTGTTAAGTGCCATCGAGTCAGTTCCAACCCACAGCGACCCTATATAGGATTTCCAAGGAGCAGCTGGTGAACTTGAACCAACAACCTTGTAGTTCAAATAGACTTTGCAGTCTAGCGCATTAGCCCACAGCACCACACCAGGATTCACACCAGAGATTCGACACAGCTAAACAGACACAGTATTCTTTGCTGATTTATTTTTAGCTGCTTTTTTCAACCATACCAGATTTGGAGCTATTCCCCATTTTACAGATGAAGAAACTGAGGGACCAGGAGGTTAAAGTAATTCGCTGGATTAAAGTCAACCCATTTCCCTTGTTCATTTTAAGTCTAGAGATTGCCTTTTTCCCAAATGTTGTGTGTCCTCCAATACAGTGAAAAGGCCCAGAGAAGTTCAGCAGCTTGTACAAAATCACAGTTACAAAACAAAACAAAACAAAAGTAGTGCTGGGATTCAAATCCATCTCTTTGAATTACAGTTAGACAATGATTTCTTGACACTTTCAGAAAAAAAGGATGCAGGGGGAAAAGGAAGAGAAATAGGTCTGTCTTCTTTGGTCCTTGTGATTGTAGGTTCAGAGGAAGTGATAGGGAAGGTAACAAGAACCCATTGGGGCCTGGGGATTCTCTTTGAATTTCAAAAAGTCATGCTATCTCTGACACCTCGCCGTAGAAAACTATGGCACACGCTAGAGTTTGGCTGACCAGTGTACACTCCTAACTCCCTTTTCCTTGCTGGTTTATGCTATAGAAGCTGAGAAAATGGAACCCTCTACCTCCCGGCCGTCTTTTCCACTGTAGAGTTACCACCTAACACTGTTCTAGCTACTGCGAAGTCGGTTTGGGAAGAAATGGGAAGAGGTGCTGAGACAGATATCACTTTCGTGATAAAAAGGGTCCTTTTTGAGACTTTAACATACCACTTGTGAAAAAGGATCGAACAACCAGAAGGAAGCTCAGTAGAGACACAGAGGAATTGAACAACACAATCAGCTAGTTGGACCTCATAGATGTGTAGACAGCATTCAACCCAACAACAGCACAATACACGTTCTTTCCCAGTGCACACGAAACATTCTCCAGAATAGACCATGTGTTAGGCCACAAAACAAATCTCCATAAATTTACAAATATCAAAATTCTACAAAGCATCTTCTCAGACTACAATGCTATCAAACTAGAAATCAACAATAGGAAGACCAAGGAAATAAAATCATATACATGGAAACTGAATAACGCCCTGCTTAACAGCTACTGGGTAGTAGAACAAATAAAAAGTGAAATTTAAAAATTCCTAGAAACAAATGAGAATACAAATACAACAGCAGTGCTGAAAGGACAATGTATTGCAATAAATGCACACATACAAAAAGAAGGAAGAACCAAAGCCAACACGCTTTGACAAACCACTGGTCTATCTAACAACATCTCCAACAATTAGAAAAAGAACAGCAAAGT
>NW_006408866.1:2277397-2279584 GCF_000296735.1 Chrysochloris asiatica | reverse complement strand
CATCCTTAACAGAAGCTCCGTGGGACCTCAGCAGTCAGTGGTCCTTGCTCCCACCCATCTGAGGCTGATGTGAGTAGTCAGGTTGTTCTGATTCAAGGCCGCCCTACAGTGAAGAGTACAAGTGCCCCATGGGGTTTCCGAGCCTGTCATCTTTATGGAAAGGGATCATCAGGTCTTTTCTCATTGATTGACTAAGTAAGTGACTGAGTCCAATCACTGACCTTTCAGTTAGCAACCAAGTGCTTAACCACGGCACCCCTATGGCTCCTTCTGTTCACCCCTGGAAACCACTAATAAACTTTGATTTCTACATGATTTACCTACTGTAAATATCTGATATAAGTGGAATCATAACGGGGGTGGGGGGCACTTCAAAAAATGCATAGGAAAATGGAATGAAAAGATAATGGAATTTTTCCATGACATTTTTGAAGTCCCCTTTTGAGACTGCCTTACTTCACTCAGCATTATGTGTTCAAGTCTCATCCATGTCGAAGCATTTGCCAGGACTTCATTTCTCATTGTAGCTGAGTACTAGTTGACAGGTTTGTGTTATACAATAAATCCCTATTCGTTTACGTTAGTATCTACTTAGGGTTTTTATTATTTGCTGCCCAAAGCATTCCTACCCAACAACAGAAAACAAAAAAGGTAACTTATGGCTTTTTAAATACAGATGTGAAGGGGTGAACCTTGTAATTCAAACTGACCTTGTGGCCCAATGCTTATTCTACCGAGCCACACCAGGAAAAGTATGGTGGGGGTGGGGGTGTGCTGTGGAGTCAGTTCTGACCCATAGCAACCCTGTATAGGGTTTCCGAGGAGCGGCTTGTGAGCTTGAACCACCAAACTTGTGGTTCAAACTGACTTTGCAGTCTAGCGTATTAACCCATAGTGCCATACCCTGTTTAAAATAAAAAAAAATTTTATGGTGAAAAGGCATTTTGCAAAACCATCTTGACTCCTACAGGAGTTACTAGTGCAGTGATTCTCAAGTGAAAACCATCTTTATAGGATTCTAAAGCATTATATGAAGTCCTGGTATGGAGCTGTAGGATCAGCATTGGACCGCTAACCACACGGTTGGTGTTTCCAACCCACCAGCTGCTCCTCAGAAACCCTATTACAGGGTCGCTATGAGTCAGAACTGATTCACTGGCACTTCACAACAACAACAACAAGGCATATATGCCTTGCACACTCTCATTCTCTCTCACAAGAGAACACAAAAGTTTTCCATTTGGAAGATCAACATGATTCACCAAATCAATTACTCTCCAAATGACCAGTGAAAGGTGTGTCAAGATTATGCATAGTAAATGACCCACTTAAAGTGCAAGGGACCGATGGGTTCTAATATAACAGAGAACAAAAAGTTCTCTGGTAAGGTTTCAGATTCTGCAACCAACCTTCAAGAAACTACCATCAGTCCAGTTACGGCAGAATATCAAAGATTATCATAATCATCAGAAAAGCAATACTCTCCCTGTTCCAACCACACATTTGTGAGGCTGGGACTCATCAACTACTTCAACCAAAACAGCATATCACAACAGAAGGAATGTTGATGCAGAAGTGAGAATTCACCTAACCAAAAGATTGGTGGTTCAACCCCATCAACTGCTCCACAAAAAGGGACAGTCTGCTGCCGTAAAAACTGTGAAGCAGTTCTCCTCTGTTCTGTGGAGTCACTGTGAGTCAGAACTGAGCTGAGGGCAGTGGATTCTTTAAGGCAAACATTAAAAAGATTTGCAGAATAGAAAACCTGGCGATCATTTTTCATTTATGGTTTTGGGGGGGGGATTGAGTTTTCATAAAAATATGCTATTACATCAACAGTCAGCTTGCTGAACTGTGCAGGCTTGTGTGTGGCTGTGTTGCTGGAAGTTAAGCCACTGGTATTTCAAATGCCTGCAGGGTCACCCAGGACAGACAGGTTTCAGTAGAGTGTACAGACTAAGACAGACTAGGATTAAGCTGTCCACTTGTAAGGGATTAGTCACCGAACACCTTACGAATAGCAGTGGTAAATTGCCAGATATAGTGTCAGAAGATGAGCCCCTCAGGTTGAAAAGCAACCAAAATATGGGGAAGACTGGGGAAGAACTGCCTCTTTAAAGGTCAGTCTAGAGAACAAACAAGATGGCGGATTAGGTGGAAGTGCAGTGAGGAGCTCCATCAGCAACA
>NW_006408866.1:2233362-2276108 GCF_000296735.1 Chrysochloris asiatica | reverse complement strand
AGATGGGCAGGGTTTGGAAATACCTGAGAAGGAATTCAGAAAAGTGATTATAAAATGTATCAAAACAGTATACAATGGAGTTGAGGAAAACAAGGAAGAATGCAGGAAAGTGCGCCAGGAACATTCAAATAAGATAGATACTGCATTGGAAACAATTCAAAACTTACAGAAAGAGGTCCAAACGATAAATGATAGAATATCAGAAATGGACAATACACTGAAAGGGCAGAGGATAGAAGTGAAGAGATAGAAGCCAGAACTAGTGAGTTAGAAGATAAATCTCTCAACCCCAAACAAAAATGTCAGCATGACAGGCTATTACAAGAATAAGCATGCTGTTCTCCAGGAAGCTATCAAGGCAAGCAATCAAGTTCCTTCAGTGGACAAACTCCCCACTAAGACTGAAACTCAAAGGGAACACATGAACAGGCATGTAAGCTTGCTGGCGACCACACTGGTCTACTGCTGAGGGGAAGAGAGGGAAAGGCAGCAATGAAGAAATGGGCTGAATTCAACCACAGTCCATTAACTCCCGTGGACCTGGAGATGAGAGAGAGAAGAGGAAGGGCTGGTTGGTCCAAAGTGTGGTGAGACCTGGGAACACTTGAGTCCATGGACAAGGACATAGCCACACAGGGCTAGAGCTGAGAGTGAAGCATCCAGATGATATGAAGTGAGGGGAGATGCATAAGAACACCCAAACTTGCAGACAGTACCCATTTGACCTAGCCTCAATGGATTGATAATCAGAACTCGACTAGAGGAAGATTACAAAACAAATTTTTTTTGGATAAAGGAAACAAGGATAAATTACTACAATTTGATGAACCTGACCTATACTCATGGAGGTAGTAACTCTAAATACCAACAGAGAGGGAAGGAGTCTTCACATCAAGTATCAATGCTATCCCCTCTGTACACAGGGTAGATAGGGATGGGCGACTTAGACATTGGCTACCTAAAATGAGGGGGCCATGAAGTGATTGGCTTACAAGGTTTAAAGAGGGAGCTTAGTTTAAGAGTATGGATGGGGAAGAAAGAGTTCCCAGTGAATAGTTTTCATCTTGTCCAGATGGGTCTGGTGAAAAGAGATGGGGATAAGATTTGTACGATTCAATATTGAATAATTGTTATCATGACTAATTGCAGCTGTCACAATTGTAAAGGTAGAAGTTTTGTAACAAAAACAGGGGAGTGGTTAATCTTACAGTCCAGAAACAGAGAACCCTAGAACCATCAAGGGAGAAGAGCACAAGCAGAATGCGGGACCTTATCCAGAGAAGCAGCGATGCCAGAGACGGAGACAGAGATGGGGACATGCAGAGGGGGAGCAGCTCAGGACTCTAGATTCATGGGAAGAGAGGGACTAAGAGCCGGTGGCCAGGAGGTGGACTTGCAGAATGTGCCCTTTGGAGGTGTAAATTATTATACATGCCTGAGTGTTTTTTGTTTTTTTAAAATAAAGCTAAAGTGAATAGAAAGAAATACTGTTAACTGATGGTACATAGAGGGGATTATAATAATTGTAATGAAAAAAATGTATATGATTTGTTGATGTAAAATTGATGATCTTCCCTGTAAACTTTCACCCAATCCATAATAAAAACCTTAAAAAAATAAAGGAGAATCGACCTTAATGACGTGGGTGGAGTAAAGCTTTTGGGACCTTCATTTGCTGATGGGGCACAACTCAAAATGAAAAGACACAGCCGCAAACGTCATTCAATAATCAAAACATGAAATGCAACAGAGGGTCAGTGAGGAAGATGGTCAATGAGATGGACTGACACAGTGCTGTACAATGGGCTCAAATAGACCACCAACTGTGGGGATGGTGCAGAACCGGGCAGGGTTTTGTTCTGTTGTACACAGGGTTGCTATGAGTCAGAACTGACTCGATGGCACCTAACAACAACAACAATAACATAACAACGTGTAATACTGTTCTTTTACTCTTAGTATTTTTTTTTAAATGTGTTTAAATTTCAAATAGACTAGCTATTGATTTAACTCAAATAAACAAAAGCTCTTTAGAACTCTTGATAAATAAATTTTAAGACGGTAAAACAGGTCCTAAGAACAAACACATTGAGAGATTAGTGAAAACAATGGGTGTGAGTTCTTTGACTCGATGGTACCTAATAACACCCAAAGTTTTTTGGCTGGCCGGAGTGGGTGTGAACAGGGAGAGCAAAGACAGGTCTTGGATATCGTTTTCAATCTCTTCTGAAGAAGGTGTCAAGAAACAGCAACTAAATTAAATTAGAAGATGTAACTCCAACGAGGGTTAATGCGCTGGACTGCAATGTCGCTTTGAACTACAAGGTCGGTGGTTCAAGGAGCTTGAAAGCCCTATGTAAGGTCATTAAGAATCAGAACTGACTCAATGGCACTTAACAACAACAACACAGGATACGCACTATATTGCTAACCACGAAGTCGGTGGTGCAAACCCACGAGCCGTTCCTCGAAAACACTGCATAGGGTTGCTGTGAGTCAGAACTGACTCAATAGCACTTAACAATAATAGCCTGAGAACTACCCCTGAGCGCTTTTAAGTTACACTCACTTCATGTTTCATTTTTCCTTATATGAGTAATAACCAGGTAACCTTTCAATAACAAGTTCACAGGCTGCCCTCTAGACAACCTCCTGCTAGGGCTGGCCAACCATGGCCCTTAGACCAAATCGGCCTACCACCTGTTTGAATAAAGTTTTATTGGGATGCAGCCCTGCCCATTAGCTTGCCTCCTGTCTAGGCTACCTTCACACCACAGCAACAGGGTTGAGGAGTTACAGCAGAGACTGCGCGACATCCAAAGCCTCCAGTATCTCCTCCCTGGTCCTAGCAGAAATTGTTCACCTGCTCCTGTTTGAGAGTCATTTCGTATCTTGGTGAAAAGGGTTGTGGAGTTAAGTGACCTGGATTTGAGTTCCTGCTCTGCCACTTTCTGGCCTCATTGCTTCTACCACAGAACTGGTGAGTTCCTGTCTCAGAGGGTGACTGTGAGGCTGACAGGAGCTAGGGCCTGTGAAGGGATTAGGAAAAGTCCCTGGCACGGAGCAAGCAGTCAGTGGCATTGGCTCCCACTGACTTTTCGCCAAGAGCGTTAGCTAAAGCCCCATGGAGCTGCATTCCCACTTAGGACGTGAGTGTCCAGAGTCAACACGTGGAGCAAACATTAAGCACAAACAAGACCACTCTTGGAAGTCCCTTAGGAAGGTG
Source organism: Chrysochloris asiatica (assembly GCF_000296735.1). Taxonomy (NCBI): domain Eukaryota; kingdom Metazoa; phylum Chordata; class Mammalia; order Afrosoricida; family Chrysochloridae; genus Chrysochloris; species Chrysochloris asiatica. The sequence goes on along the minus strand of NW_006408866.1, from coordinate 2,272,882 downwards.
GCACATCATAAGCAAACATACTGTCTCCCACTAAGTTCAGCGTAGCTGCTTTTCCCTCCAGCCTTTAGAGAAATCCCAGATAACGTCGTTGGCATTTGGGATCATATGACAGGAACACGGGCTACGTATTCCACCACTAGGCTCACACTCAGTGTGCTGACACACACTCTGAAGAGCACAGAGGATGCAGAAGATAGTGGAACTCTGGGGCAAATGCAAGTTGAGCATTGTAGCCCGTTTTTCTCCTGTCTCCCCTCTCCACCCACACAACCACCTTTATTTGAATTATCAGTCATCAGTTGAAAAAGGAAGCAATAGGAACTATTCATAGAGTTGCCATGACAATGAAAGGAGTTATAGCCTGTGCTTGATGACTGGTGCTAACAATTGTTTTTGTTTGAAATTCCAATGTTAACCTCCCATGTGACGTCTGACATGTATGGGTGATTAGGAGAACCAAGCACATCGTACTATTTTGCTTCTAGACAGTGGCTGCGGTTGGGGATTATTTGTGAAAAATCTCCCTAGCGATAAAGATGGTATTATCTCATTGACATGTACTCACCTGGGAGAAAACCAGTAGTTCATGAGGCTGGAACATACCACGTAAGACACGGTGATTGTTCCCGACATGACCAGTGATATGAAGCCCAAGCCACAGAGGACACAAAGCAGTGAGAGGCCGCCCACAGAAATGACCAGTCCTAAAGAGAGGGGCACAGTTAGGAGGTATGGTCATCAAAGACAGTTTGAAAACAGGTAGATCCTGAACCAGGGGATTTCATATAATGGGAAGTTTTTTGTTTCGTTTTGTTTTAGAGAGATATCTCATTAAAAAAAATTTTTTTTTTTAAATTTCAGATTTCTGACATCACTTAAAATCGAGGTGGCCAGGCTAGCCACACAGGTAACATTCTACGGCAATACCGCCCAGTCCTTCAAGCCCCATTCTTCCCAACTGTAGTGCACTGGGCCCGCTCTGACCATCTTTGTGACTTATGCTATGTGTGTGAGTCTGGTCAGGGCTGGGCTTTTAACAGAATCAGTCAAAGCTGTAGCAAGAGAGGTCAATTACTTTTACTATTTCCAACAGCCTAATGCATACTACCATTAATACTTACCTTACAAATCGGACTGCTAACCTCAAGGTTGGCAGTTCAAAACTACCAGCTGTTCCGCGGGAGGAAGATGAGGCTTTCTGCTCCCATTTTTTACAGCCTCAGAAACCCTGTGCAGGGTCACTATGAGTCAGAACTGACTCCACGGTACTTAACAACAAAAACATAGGCTATAGGGAATCCTGGTGTGGTGCTGTGGGTTAATGCGTCAAACTGTAAAGCCGTTTGAACTGCAAGGTTAGCGGTTCAACCTCACCAGACGCTCCTCAGAAACTCTAGACAGTGTTGCTATGAGTTGGAACCAACTCGATGGCACTTAACAATAGCAACACTGGGCTGTCAGTATCAAGGCCATACATGCAAAATAAAACAATATCTCAATGTAGTTTTTGATTATAGCCTTTACAAACCCAGCCTGGCAAGCATTACACGTTCACCTAAGCTCAGATTGACCCTATAGAATCACTACTGAATGAGTCTTTTAGTGGGAGCTTGAATAAGTTACCATCTAACAAGTGCATGGAAAAGACAAGTTTTCTAATGTGGGGTCCATGGAGAAAACAGCAAAAGCTGTCCTGGAAAGCTGCCCATTGGCTTCCACAGTGTATACTCCTGCGTTTGAATCACACTAGGTTGTATGCTGTCTGACTTACGGCTCCTTAGAGCTGTGGTTTGCCGAATCAGTAAGCAGGATACAATAATAACAACCTCAAAGCTCTGACATGGCAGTTAAATGCATTATTGTGCATGTGATGGATGGTGGCTGTTGGGGCTCAGCACACTTTTTCTTTTGCCTCTAACCTCCCTCGTAAGCATTCCCTTTCCAAGATGGTGATTATGGTGTGACAAAATGCCTTCCTCTTGTCTCGGAAGTGCTCAAATGGCCAGCTCCGAGTGTTTCATCCCCCAGAGCGCTACCAGGGTTGCCGGGATGACCCCTGGAGGGCAGGGTGCATCAACAGATGCTCTGTCCTTTCAAAAAGACTTCAGTTCATAAAACTCCTACATCAGCGTTTCTCAAAGTGTGACTGCCAAAGACTTGTTAACAATTCAGGTTTCTGAGTCCCGCTCCAGACCTAGTGAGTAACAGCCTCTGTGTGGACCCCAGATGTCTGCATTTTCAAAAAGCAGGTCAGACTTATGCGCACCTGAGCCCAAGGCTTTGGACTCGCTGTCTGCCTTTCCAGGAGATCCTTCCTTTACCTCTCTAAGATAAAGTTGTTAAGTGCCATTGAGTCGGTTCTGATTCATAGTGACCTTGCATAGGTTTTCTGAGCAGCAGCTGGTGGGTTTGAACCACTGACCTTGTGGTTAGCAGCCCAGTGCTTGACCTACAGTGCCACATCAGGAGTCCAGACAAAGTTTAAACATCTCTTAACTCCCCTATTCTACAGTCTTCCTTGATACCCCTGCTTTCTTTCTAAAATTAATTCTGCTTTGGGGCTCATTCATTCATTCCTCCACCCACCCATTCACTCATCCAGCTATCTGTCCATCAACACTTATTCATAAATAACCACCTGCCTGGCTCATCTGTCTACCACGTCCACCTTCTCTGAGTGTGAAATTCCGTGTCCACAGTCTTCTGTGTAGGGAAACAACCTTGGGTGTTGATCACCCTGAGAAGTCATGGAGTGGATCAAAGACAATTACATGACCTGAGAACAACGATGTCCTGTGGCCTGTGATCTGATCTGAAAAGGCAAACTTAGCCAAGGAGATTTCTTCCTCTGAGATTGTCACACAGAGAGAAGGTGACAATTGGCAGTGGCATTTAGGAAGAAATGGGGAGAAGGTGGAGCCACCCAGCAAGGCACCTGGCGTGCAACAGGTACTTAATAACTAGCTATGGAATGAAGGCCTCTTTGGTTAATAACAATACTAATTATCATTAATAGTTAGCATTCATTCGTAGCTCTTCTCTATCAGGCTCCAGGCTGAGTAGTGTATGGAAATGCCCCCTTATAACAGTTCTCTGACGGACATCACTCCATCCCCACTTTACCCACAGTGAATCTGAGGCTCAGAGAGGATAGTGTAACCAAGACCACACTGGTGGAAATGGCATTGTACTCTAAGCTCCAGAGTCCATTTTTTAACTATTCCCACAAGCCACCTTGGTCACTGTGATTTTGGCAAGAGGAGGAACCTTTCCAAGAATGGCAGATACCCAGTAAATACTGTCCTTACAGTTGAGTAATTCTCCAAGGGGGTGAATAACTGAGCATAATACCTTCCAGTAATATGACTCCCACAAACGCAGCTAGGAAGGAAAGGACCACGAGGAGCAGGAAGAAGCCAACAGGGACAGCTGACATGGCGATGAACACCAGCAAGGAGAGGGTCAGGAAAGGATGACTGTCCAAGTACTGAGCCACAGGTGACTTCATCAAGGCAACCACCTGCGAGCAAAGGAGAAAGAGCCAGGGCTGAATGGCACATCACACTCGCCGGCCCTCGTCTCTGGGTACACCTGCCTGAGGCCCTGCACCCCACATGGAATGGGGCAGCCCAAGGTGTGGGAAGTACAACCAGAGGTCATCAAATTTGGAAAAGCTCGTGAAAAGTCAGCACATCTCTCAAGATGTGAGTCACCTCAGTAACAACTTAAGGGCCGTTGTGGACACACAGCATGTCTCAGGGCTTCACCCAACTGCAGGTCATGTGAATGGAAGACAGGACCAGGTACAGCTCTGCAATTCAACCAGACTCTTCTCAGAAGATCTCCACAGGGTATGGGTGTGTTGCTGTGATGCACAAACACACACACAGTCTGTGGACTGTACAGCTGAGGGTTTCAGAATTGAGGCCGCTGGGCCACAAAATCAGGCTAAGGCTAGGTACTCAAAATCAGCATCTCCTGAGAACTTGGTAGAAATGCAAAATCTCAGCCCCTACCCCCACCCCCAAATCCTGCTAAATGAGAACCTGCATTTCAACAGTGATCTGTCTGCATTTCAAAGTTGGAAAAGCACAGGATTAAATGAGGAGTCAACAGTTTCCAAGTGGCAAAATCTAGGTCTTCAAAGTGTGATCTTCTGACTCCCAAGGCCAAATGCTCATACAAATCTGCCAGCCATCCTATCAGGTAAAAGTGCTTTCATGTCATCATCCTGGATACCAAAACCCCAGACAGCTGATTCTCCACACCTGTTCTCTATCAGTGGCTTGTCTTGCTTCACACCATGCAGAAGGATTCTTGGCTATGACTTGGTGAAAGAATGAGTTCTAACGCAGGGCTAGTACCCAGGCTGGGGCTTCCCAACTCTCCTTAAATCAAAGCCAACCCCACTGATGCTGTCAATTTCAGCTCACAGCCACCCTGTAGGGCAGAACAGTGCTGCTCCAAAGCATTTCCAAGGCCAAAAGAACTACCTAACAGCTTCATTACGAAGGAGCTACGGAGCTCTGGTAGCATAGTGGTTACCAATCGGGCTGCAAACCCCAAGGTCAGTGGTTCAAAACTACCAGCTGCTCCGTGGGAGAAAGATGAGGCTTTCTGCTCCCGTAAAGATTTACAGTCTCAGAAACCCTGTACAGGGTCACTATGAGTCGGAATTGACTTCACGGCACATCACCACCAGCACCAATTCTTATGGGAAGAGTGTGGTGATTCTGTAGGAAAAGCACAGAACTACTAATCATAAGGGGTCCCTGTGTGGCGCTGTGAGTTAGTGCTCCAGACTGCAAAGGCGGTTTGAACTGCAAGGTTGGTGGTTCAAGCTTACCAGCTGTTCCTTGGAAACCCTATATAGGGTCACTATGGGTCAGAAACGACTTGACGGCACTTAACAACAATAAATAACCATAAGGTTGGCAGTTTGAGCCCACCAGATGCTCTGTGAAAGAAAGATGAGGTTTTTTTTGCTCATGTAAAGATTTATAGCCTTGGAAACCAGGTTGCTATTAGTCAGAACCGACTTGATGGCATTTAGCAAATACAATCTTTAAGGAAGCAGACTGCTACATCTACTGTGGAAGATAGCCAAGCTTTCAGTTAGCAGCCAATTGCTTTATCCACTGTGTTACCAGAGCTCCTTCTACTTCTTGGTGGTGGTGGCTGTATGCTGTCCAGTTGGTTACAACTCACAGCAGTCCTGTATAGAGTTTCCAAGGCTATAAATCTTTATGTGAGCAGAATCCTCATCTTTCTCCTGCAGAGTGGCTGGCGGGCTCGAACTGTTGACTTTGCGGTTAGTCCCCTAACACATAATCCACTACATCCCCAAAGTTCCTTTCCACTTCCACTTGTTGTTGTTAAGTGCCATCAAGTTGATTCGACCCATAGCGACCCCGTATAGGGTTTCCGAAGAGCAGCTGGTGAGTTTGAACCACCGACCTTGCAGTTCATATGGCTTTGCAGTCTGATGCATTAACCCACAGCGCCACACATGGACTCCACTTCACCTTAGGTCCTGGGACTTCTCCTTACTCAGATATTCAAGACTGGTGTGCTAGTTAAGGGCCCATCATTTCATAACTTTCCCCCATCGAAACTGACCTTTCCTGGACCTCATTCCTTAGATGCCTTTAGGCCAGTGGCTGAAATAAAGATACAATTTTACAGTGATCCCAGAGGCATAAGCACCTCCTCGCAAGAGCTGAATCACCAAGGGATTCAAAGGGCAGAGCACCAATTGAGAGGCAGGAGGCTTTGATGCTTGTGTTGATGGTGAGCAGTGTGTAGGGCTGGCTCTGCTTCAGTACAAAGGTTGTCCAAGGAAAAGCCATAGTCACAGTCTTGGGGCTTCAGCGTTCTATCCTAAGCAGAACCCTCAAGACATGACAAGATTTCACTTTAGGCCAGGCCACAAGATGTCATAACGACCACTGGCTACAGTGCCTCCTACTTTTCCATTAGACCAAAGCTACCAGAGACCTGGCTTTTCAGCTTCTTTAGCAGGAAGTGATGGCACCAGATATCACTCTGAGCTGGGGCTGCCCAGTTGGGACATTGTTTTCAGAGCCCTGTGAGAGCCTCCTAAAGTCATGGAGGCTTACGGTGAGAGAGGTTAAGGAGCCCTGGGAGGGATTTCCTGTGCTGTGCCATTTCTTAACTGCTCCCAGCTCTGGTCCACATGTGTGCCTTTAGCAAACCTTCCATGCAGCAGCAGATATACACAACCGTTCTCTCCGCTCCTGACCATCAAAAGACTTTCCATATCCCACCAGGGAGGAACAGACCAGCTCTCCAGGAAAGAGGGCAGCAGGCACCCAGTGAGCTTGCTGTCCCAGGAAGGGAAGGCTCATATGGAAAGAGCAGCAGAGGTTGGAACCTACCGGATGGCAGATACTTGGCTTTTACCTATGCTGCGCATCACAGTAGCCACTAGCTAGTATGAACAATGAGCTGAATAAAACGGAAACTTGATTCATTTACTGGGAAAACTGTATGTATGGTTTGTGGAGCAGTGGGTGACTTGATATGGCTCTTGCAGCCACATTCTTTGTTGTTGTTTTTGTTAAGTGCCGTTGAGTTGGTTCCAACCCATAGCAACCCTGTATATGGTTTCCGAAGAGCTTGAACTGCTGACCTTTTGGTTCAAACCGACTTTGCAGTCCAGCCCATTAACCCACAGCGCCACACCAGAACTTCACGCCTACCAAATGACTGTTATTTGTTATGTGCCTTCCAGTTATTTCCAACTCACAGTGACCCTGTATAGCGTTTTGACCCTGCATAATGTTTCCCAAGTTGTAAATCTGTGAGGGAGCAGAAAGCCTCTTCTTTCTCCCACAGAGTGATAACTGGACTCAACTGGCTGACCTTGTGGTTCACAGTCTACTGCTTATCCTACGGGACATGAAATGGAGGTATTTGTGGACCACCATAGCTTGCTAATAATATATATATAAGGTATGCAGAACCTGTGTGGCGTGGGACCAGGCAACTAGGGTACAGGAGCTTTATCATGGGGATTGGCCAGTTTTGCCATCAGCGAAGTTTAAAATGAGTCATCTCAGAAACAGAGGTGGGGACCTCACCACCATCAAAAATAACCAGGAATGGAGCATGTCATTTGGACCCCAAGATCCCTGCAGACGGAGACTCCTGAATCCAGGAAACATAACAGCTGTGACACAAGATGGCCAGAAGTGGCAGTAGAACCGAGAGAACATGACAGAGAGGGGGGCTTTCCAGCCCACACAGTGGGAAAGTGGAGTTCCTCCTGACAGGAGGCGTGCTGCTGGGGTGTGGTGCTTCCAGGGACTTCATCAGCGGAGTTAGGTCTGCCACCTCACAAAGCAAGAGCTGAATGCCTGCAGGCCAAGGCCGATGGCAGGGTGGCTCTTCATAGGCAGAGTGACATTTGCTCAGGAGTCCTGGTGTGGCGCTGCGAGTTAACGTGCTGGACTGCAAAGTTGGTTTGAATGGCAAGGTTGGTGGTTCAAGCTCACCAGCTGCTCCTTGGAAACCTGTACAGGGTTGCTCTGGGTTGGAACCAACCCAAAGGCACTTAACAACTACAACACATTTGCACAAACAGGGTGGAGGCCAAAGTGCCATGGGGCTTTGAGCTAAAAGAGCTTTGTGACATTTGTCCAAGAAGGCCACAAGGCAAAGCATGTCTGAGAGGAGGACGTCCAGACCCAAGAACTGTATCGGAGTGTTCCTGATGCTGAACTGTAATCAGTTACTTCCCTAGTTAACCCAGAATCGCCAGTCTGTGAGTTCCAGCAGTGAAGTAGAGAGTGGGTGGAGGGAGACATGTCTGAACTCGGCCTCACAGGAACTGGCCTTGGGCTGATGCTGAAGGTGACTCTCCTCCTCAGGTTTGGAAATCTAAGGTGGGGCTGTTCTACCAAAGGGCTGCTATGAATAGAAACTGGCTTGACAGGGAACAGGGTCAAGTGACATAATCAAAGGAAAGCCCAGTAGTCCTGTGCAGGAGGCAATTAGGAAGATCTGCAGGAAATAAGGCAGGAGATACTGGCTGAGGGCAGAGAGGGAAGAGGAGTAAGGGACCAGGAAGAAAAGGATGACAAGTGAAAAATCAACAAGACTTGAGGGACAGTTAGGTGTGAGAATCCAAGAGGAGAAAAACAGGCCTATTCTACTCCAGACCTAAAAGAGGGAGCACAGTGGCTCTGTACGATAAGCACTGGACTGCGAACCTCAAGAACGGCAGTTCAAGCCCACCAGCCACTCCTCAGAAACCCTATACAGGGCTGCTATGATTTGGAACCGACTGGACTTGGCATTTAACAGCCACACATGCAATTCTGTAAACCTGGAATAATACCACGGGGACGTATTACTATTATATATTAATTATGTATTATATATTTTGTATATATGTTGTTGTTTGTTGTTATGTGCTGTGGAGTCAGTTCCAACTCATAGCGACCCTGCATAGGGTTTCCGAGGCTGTAAATCTTTACGGGAGCAGAAAGTCTCATCTTTCTCCCACGGAACAGCTGGTAGTTTCGAGCTGCTGACCTTAAGGTTTACAGCCTGATTCGTAACCACTAGGCTAATAATACATAGGGAGTAACCCCAGTGATGCTGGAAGTGCTCCTAGGAAGGACAGACAAGTCCTGGCATTACAGATGCTGTTGAGTCTGTTCCAAATAAAGGTGCGCCTATGTATGTCAACAACAACGATGTATGTAACAGTACGACTGGGTCAATAGGGGTTTCAATCGCTGATTTTTCAGGAGTAGGTCACCAGACCTTTCTTGTGAGGTATCTCTGGGTAGATTCGAACGTGTACGCTTGGATAGCAGTCAAGCACATTAATCTCTGCATGCCAACAGACTCCTGGTGTAGCTAGGTTGTGTTGTGCCAGTGAGTTGCTTCTGACTCACAGTGATCCTATATGCTAAGAGTAGAACTGCCTTATAGGACTCTCTAGGATAAACATTAGAGCACAAGGTCAGTTTGAACATCAAGGTCAGCAGTTCAAATCTACCAGCCACTCCTCAGAAACTTTATACAGGGTGGCTGTGAGTCAGAACTGACTCGATGACACTTAACAACAATCTTCAGGGCAGTCCTGGTGTAGCACCGTAGGATACACATTAGACTACTAATCGCAAAGTTAGCAGTTCAAACCCACCAGTCACTCCTTTAAAACTCTATTCAGAGTCGCTATGAGTTGGAACTGAGTAGGTGACATTTAACAATCTTTATGTTATGACGCTGTAGGATAAGCACTGGACTGCTAACTGCAAGGTCTTTATGGGAGCAGAACACTTCCTCTTTCTCCCTTGCAGCAGAACACTTCCTCTTTCTCCCTTGAAGCAGAGTGTGGGTTTGAACCAGAAACCTTGTGGTTAGCAGTCTAGTGTTTATCCAAGAGCACCAACAGAATTCCTTAGGCTAGACCCATGTCATTGTTAAGAATTGGTTCTGATGCATAGCAACCCTGTTTAGGGTTTCCAAAGAGCAGCTGGTGGGTTTGAATTGCTAACCTTGTGGTTAGTAATCCAGTGCTTACCCTACAGTGCCACACTAGGACTCCAATGGTGTTTATACAACATCTAAGTCATATAACATCATATTTCACAGGATCGTGGACATTAAGGGACACATGACTGCTGCTTAGTAAGAGAGTTCCAGAGGAGTGAGTCAAGGAAAACTCTAGACTCCAAAGCCCTGTCTCCTTAAACTGACCCTAGGGAGACAGTGCTATCCAGTATAAACATTATAAAAAGGTAATTTTACTAAATATAAATACCTATCTCTATGGGTGTATTAAGGAGCTCTGATAGCATAGTGGTTACGAGTTGGGTGGCTAACCTACAGGTCAGTAGTTCGAAACAAACAGCCATTCCTTGGACAAAAGATGAGGCTTTCTGCTCCCGTAAAGATTTACAGTCTCAGAAACCCTATGCAGGGTCACTATGAGTTGGAACGGACTCCACAGCCATATACCACCACCACCACCACCACCACAATGGGTATTGCATTGAAAAAAATTTTAGTAGGACACATAACAAAATGTTGACAGTATTATCTCTGAGAGCTGTTTATTTTGCCCTGACAAAATGCATAAAGGCATATTGTTATTGTATGCTGCTGAGTTGGTTCCAACTCGTGGTAACCCTGTAGATGGAGAAATCCACAGGGTTTCCTGACTATAATCCCCATAGGAGCAGACTGGCAGGTCTTTTCTCCCCAGGAATGGTCAGTGGGTTCAAACTGTCAACCCTTTGGTTAGCAGTCAATAGCAATTATAAAAGTCAAACATGAGGCTCACATCATATTTCTATTACATAGTGCTACCATGGAGTTCTGGTGTGGCACCATAGGAGAAGCACTCAATCTCAAGATCATTTTGAATTGCAAGGTGGGTGGTTCAAACTCACCAGCCGCTCCACGGAAACTCTATACAGGGTCCGACTCAATGGCACACAACAACAACAACTGTGGAACACTGGATTCAGATCTTAAAAGATGCTTTAACCCTGCATTTTCAGCGTAACAGATGCACCAAACAACAAAACCAAGAAAAGCATATTTGTGGCACAGACTAAGAGTTGTCTCTCTAAATCCAGCTAAGAGATTAGATTTACAGTTAGCTGTGCTCGGGTGACAAAATTGCCTCTAAGATATATAATTGGAAGTATTATGATTTCCAGGAACTCTCCCTTAAATTGCAGTGGAGTGATAAGTCTTCCTTTCCTCTCTCCTCCATCTGAATACCTGGAACAGTGATGTGATGGCTGCTGCTCCAGCAGCAAACTTGGGCAATGAGGTTGAGGGTCAGGGTTTACACATGGCAGGGTGGTGAGCTATCAAGATTCCTGACCTCCCTGCCAATGTCTTCCCCTTGAAGAAATTGGGAGGGAGAGGGAGAAACATCTTGTTCAGGCTAATGTCATTTTGGGATTTTTCCATTACATATGGTCATTGGAAACTGACCTTCGAGTTACTCTGGATGGATTCTATCAGCAAAGACAATTTCTCCTGCAGCCTTTGCATGTCCTTTGAGATGCTTGGGGACTCCTCTTTTGCCATCTTGAAAACCACTTTTGTTTCCTTGGAGACTGACTCTTCTACCAGGGCAGGACAGTCAAGAATTACATGTTGTTCTGTCACTTGTTGTCACTAGAGGAAACAAAAGAAGTTTTCTTAAACCATGAATGTCTCCATTTAAATAGTTCTAGAATGTCTATTATCCTCACACATTATTGCTGGTGGATGGTAACCTGACTCTATCTATCAGAATTTCAAATTGCATACCCTTTGATTCAGCAATTTAGCAATTTATTTTCCAGGAACCTGAAGGAAATAAACAGGTATATCAAAATATATCAAAAAGATATGTATTGCATCTCTGTTTATAATAAATTGAAAAACATTGGCAAGGCGCTAACTATTAGTAGGAAGCTAGTTAACTAAATTAGATTTAAAAAAAAAAAAAGAACAGTCATTTAAGACAATGTGGATGTTTATATAGGGCATGTGAGATGGCCAAAGTGAAAGAAAATAGATCACAAAATCAGACCTTTTGTTGAACAGACACATGCCTTTTAAGGTAGATAATGATATTCCTATGAACTTGGAATAGAACTAGAACGTGATGGAGAAGGACATACAACAAAATATTAACAATATTTCTGAGAGGTTACGTTAATGCCTGACAAAATGCTGAAAAGCACTGAGAAAAATAGCAAGAAAGATGACTCTATAGAGTCCTGGTGTGGCATTGCAGGATAAACCCTGGACTGCTAACCACAAGGTGGGCAGTTCAAATCTACCAGCTGCTTCTTGGCCATCCTATAGAGGATCTCTATGACAGAACGACTCAACCACACTCAACAACAAGGGCAGAAAAGATGAGGCTGTCTGCTCCAGGAAAAAGATTTAGTCTTGGAAACCCTAGATGGGTCATTATGAGTTGGAATCAACTCATGGTAATAGGTTTGAGCTCAAGTTTCACCGCTTGTTTTACTCCCTGTACAAAGCCTTTTCCCAAACCCTGAGGGGATTTTTCTTCTTTACGACCCTCCACTGTGCAGGCTGTCCTCCAATTTACATGCTGCCATAAATCACTCTGTATTTATTCGTGTGTAACTCTTCCCCAAGCAGCCCCCAACCTCCCACCGCCATATTTTTTGTCTTTGAAGCTGCAGCTGACACAGATCTTGGACTGGGGATGTTCCCAGTACTCAGCTCCCCTAATCTCATCTATGTGGTGCACTTACCAAGCCCAGCTCCCCTTACAAGTCTCCTGGGACTTGGGAAATCCAAGTGCCACCCAGCCCGGTTTGGAGAGCATGGGTAAATTCCTCCCGCCACTGTCGTCATATCCCCATCGGGCTTCGAATTCCAGCCTCTCATACTCATCCCACAGAGGATCCAAGAGCTGCTCAACCTCTTCTGTGCCTCTCGGGCTGACCCACATGAACATTTGCCACTCACTGTGTGCCTCCCCTAAACCCCTAATAAAACATCCTTCTGCCTCTTCCACTCCCATCTGGGGGGGCGGGGAGGGCGGGGAGGAGAGCAAACGGCTACCCTCAACATTCCACCCTCAACTTTCCACGGGTAAATGGTTGAGGGGAGGGTACTGCGGGGGTGGGGGTGGGTGCTTCAGGTCCCCTCTCATTCTGGTTCCAATCTCTGAGCTCCTCAGGGTGGGGAGGGGAGGCATCCACGGGGAGGAAAGGAGTGTGATGCCGGTGTAGGGTGCGGGAGGTGAGAAACAGGGGCTCATGGGGCATCAGAGTCGTTCAGGGAGAAGAATCCACCTTTGGTACCAGGAGTTCCTCTCCCATGCAGTGACAGAGGAGGGGGCGGTTCTCCGTGGAGAAGAAAGGCAGGGTAGGGAAAAAGACACCCGTTTTGGCTACTTCTGGGGCTCTCTCTCCAATTAGGAACCCCATGAAGGGGCAGGGTCTCGAGGGTGGGGTGGGGCTGACAACCCTTTTACCAAACCTAGTGGTATGGGGGGGTGTGCATGGCTAGGGGAGAGGATGGGACGAGTGGGCCCTGTTTCCCCATCCCAGTCGATTCTGACTCACAGCGACCCTAGAACACAGAGTATAAATGCTCTGTAAGGTTTCCGAGGCTGTAAATCTTTACGGACGCAGATTGCCTCATCTTTCTGCCTCATCTTCCCCCTTCTCCCCACCGTAGAGCAGCTGATGGGTTAGAACTAACGCCCTTTTGGTCAACAGCCCAACGCTTAAATTACGGCGCCACCGGGGCTCCATCGGGAGGGAGGAGACACCCCTTCTTACTAGACCAGGAATAGAAAGCCAGGCTCCCGCGCTCCTCCTCCCTTTCCTCCGCTCCAGAGGGGTCCAGCCAGCCGGGCATCCTGTATTGCCACCCCCTAGCTTCGCGCTCTCACCTGGTCCCCCCGGGACCGCCGTCCCCAGCCCAGCGCAGCCCCGTCTGCGGGCGGAGCCTCAGGACGCGGAGCCCGAGCAGGAAGGGCCGCGCAGGCGGAGCGAAGCTTGCGTCCTCCGCGCGTCACCACGTTCCCCGCCCCGCGTCCCTCCTCCTCCGGCCCGGCGGGGCGGGAAGGATTTCGCAGGGCGCACCCACGGGCAGTGAGCACCTTAGCAAAGCGACCTGGAAAACGGATGAGGAAACTGGCTCCGAGCGAGTCCCCAGGCTGGGCGCGTGAGTGCTCGGGCTGTCTGTGAGGCAGATGGCCTGGCAGCCAGGAGTGGGCCTTCAGAGTCTTAGGGTCTTCCGTGTCTACATGCCCAGAACCAACTCTTCTGGAAGGGTCTCTGGAGCTCACGACAAACGTGATGGGTGTGACCCCGACTTACAGGTTTTAACTCCTCAGATGTAATTAATTGATAGAGAGCAATTAGATTACGTCTCTATTTATAATATGAAAAAATCAAGGGCCTGAGAGACAAGAGTAGCTAAACCCAAGCCTCTTTTATTAGCAAGGATCCAAGATACAGCCAGACTTCACCCAGCTCCTAAAGCAGAGTTTCTTAACCCTGCTTGACATTTGGGATGGGATACTTCTGTGCTGTGGCAAGTGGCCAAGCACTTTACCCACTAGATGAGGAGTCCTGGTGCTGCAGTGGTTAAAGTGCTCAGCCGCAAATTGACATGGTATGAATCCACCAGTAAATCTACCAAACTCAACTGGGAGAAAGATGTGGCGTCTGTTTCTATAAAGAAACCATAAAAGGGCAGTCCTACTCTGTCCTTTAGTGTTCCTATGTGTTAGAATAGATTTGACAGCAAAGATTGTTATTATCTACTAAATGCCAGTATCAGAGCCCTGGTAACCTGGATTACCAGCTGGGCTGCTAATCTCAAGGTCAGCAGTTTGAAACTACCAGTCGTTCCATGGGAGAAAGAGAGGCTTTCTGTTCCCATAAAGATTTACAGCCTCAGAAACTATACAGGGCCATTATGAGTTGACTGACTAGGTGGCACAAACCACCACCACCAGCTGCCTCATATCCCCACCACTACATACAAGTTGTGACAACCACAAAATGTCCCCATATATTGCCAAATGTCCCCTGGGAGATAGTCTCCCAGAGTTTAGAGACCTGCTGTAGGGCATATGGGTGACAGACAACATGGACTGGGATCGGACTGTCCTGGGCTCTGGTCCCAGATCTCACTGTAATTTTCTCATCTGTGAAACAGAGAGGGATAGACTTGGTTGGCTATTGCTTGGTCTTCTGGCATGTTCCATTCAGGGCCCTTGCTGACCTATGTGTTCTCTGGCCTGTGTTTATTGGTGGTGTTGGTAGGTTCTAACCCATAGTGACACTGTATAGAGTTTCCCAGGAGCAGCTGGTGGGTTTGAATTACTGACCACTGCTTACCTTACAGTGCTTCACTGGGCCTCTTGTGTTTATGGCACAAGAACTATTTCCTCAAAGAGAGCAAATTTCACAGAGTTGGAGTGAGGACTATTGCTGAAACCATGTGGAAGCCGTGTCTGACTTCCTCTGGCTTCACAAGGGAGAAAGAGACTCAAAATCAACCCAAGGCTGATTTCCATGAAGTAGTAATCAGACCTGCTTCCATTCTACAACCTTCTTGACCCTCTTCTGCCACCAGCCATACCTACCACAGCACTCTCTGCTTCACATCGTGGTTCGATAATCCATTGCAATGACCACACAGAGCTGGTAACAATGTGATTATGGGATTTATTAAGGAAGTCAATTCAGGATCAGAAAAACTCAGGACTCAGCAGTTCTTCAGTCAGGAACGCCTCTTGTCTTCCATACTGCCTGCAGGCAAACCTCACTCTTGTTTTCAGCCTCTCAACCATGTAGCCCCTTGACCTCTGACCTGCTTGAGCAAGTGATACAAAGCTTTTCTAGCTAGTCTATGAATGCCCAAAGGGCACATACTAGCAAGTTCAGCTGCAGTATGTTGGATGCCCTACCCAGGAAAAGGATTGTATTTTTTCCCTTTAAAACAAAACAATGCGACCATCATTCCTTGGTGCATGTAGCTGAGTTAGGACCTCCGCTGGGATTTTGTTCAAGAATGTCACCTAGGAGTTCCTATGTGAATCCTTCCTGAGTTCCTCCCAACTCTGGTATTTATAGTCCTGGTGTAGTGGTATTAGATAAGCAATAGACTGCTAACCACAGGCTTGGTGGTTCAAACCCACCAGCTACTCAGAAACCGTATGAGGGTCTCTATGACTCAGAACCGACTCAACAGAACAAAAACAACTGGCATTTTTGCCCGGGTGGCACTGTAGGATAAGCACTGGACTATTAATCAGAAGGTTGGCAATTCAAACTCACCAGCTACTCTTCAGGAGAAAGAGGAGGCTTTCTTATGGCCTCAGATACTATACAGGGTAACTATGAGCCGGAATTGACTCGATAGCAGTGAATTTGGTTTTTTGGTCTGGTATTTTTGTAGATCCTCTCTTTTGGCACAACCTTGTGTTGCTTCTTGCATTGTATACATGTGGTTCTTACTCATAGCAACCTGTACAGGGTTTCCGTGGAGCGGCTGGTTAGTTTGAACTGCCAACCTCATGATTCAATTCAAATGATCTTGCAGTCCAGTGCTTATCCTACAGCGCCACACGGGGACTCCCCCATAAAGATTGCAGCCTTGGAAATCCTGTGGGTGGCAGACAGAGACACTTTCCCCTGGCCATAAGCCCAAGGGGATGCCTGACAAAGCACCGAATTATACTCCAAGATGCCACAAATACAAAATGTGCCAGCCTGAGTCACAGAACAAGACAATGGTTGTTGTTGTTAAGTGCTGTCAAATCTGTTCTCACTCTGTATAGGGTTTCCAAAGAACTGGTGGGTTTGAACTGCTAACCTTCAGGTTAGCAATCAAGTGCTTCTCCTACAGCATCACACCAGGACTCTGAACAAGAGAAAAGAGAGTTTTGTGTGTGTGTGTGTGTGTTTTTAATGTTTTATTGTGAACTATGTGATAGTTTACATGGGAGAACATTAGTTTTACATTCATCCTATCATATAGCGTTTCACTGCCATGGTTACAATCCCCTCCATGCATCATCAATCAACCAAAGGGTACACCCTGCAAGCCTGCACCCCAGTTGTCACACACAGCCCCTCTCCCTCTCTGGGATCTAGAGCCCCCAGCCACTCCATCTCTCCAAGTCATCATCTCTGCCTCCATCTCTGGCAACACTGCTTCTCTGGGTAGCGTCCAGCACTCCACTCTTCTCCCTTGATAGTCCCAGGGACCTCTGCTCCTGGACTGCAAAGTCAATCACTCCCCTCCTTTTGCTACAAAACATCTACCTATACATTTCTAACCCTCACAAGCAGTCCTGATAACAATTATTCACTATTGTACCACAAGAGACCTAATCCCATCTCCTTTCTTCAGCTCCACCCAGACAGATTGGATACTACTCAGTGGAAATTCTACCTTCCTCCATGCCCTCTAGATCTAGGCTCCCTCTTGAAAGCTTGTAATCCAGTTACTTCTTGCCTTTGTAGCCCCCCATTTTGAGTAGCCAATGTCCAACTTGCCCATCCCTGTCTACTCTGTGTATGGAGTGGGTGGGAATGATCCTTGCTGTAAAGATTTGTTCCCTCTTTTGAGCTACTGCATCCATAGGTATAGGTCAAGTTCATCAAATTGTATCAGATTACTTTTTTTTTCCTCTTCTTTCTTCTTACAGTTGAGCTCTGATCATCCAGTCATTGAATCTAGATCAAGTGGGTATTATCTGCACCTGTGGGTGTTCTTATGCATATGCCCTCATCTAATCAGCTGGACGCTTCACTTTCCACTCTAGTCCTCTGTGGCTATGACACTGACTCTGGGCCCAAGAGTCCCCAGGTCTTGCCACACTGCTGGCCAACCAGGTCTTCTCCCGGGTTCACAGAAGTCTATTGAACATTGTATGGCTTATCTCATAGTTTCATTGTTGTTTTTCCCGTCACTTTCCCTTATCGGTGATGAATGTGGTCACCAATCAGAGAGCATGTCTGCTAGTGTATTCCCATTGAGTTTTAGTCTTGGAAGGGGGTTTGCCCTGAGGGGACCCGACCTCTTGCCTTGATGTCTCCTGGGCGAGCAACTTTTTTGTTCTTGTAGTAATCAGTCAGACTGCTGTTATTATTTTGTATTTTTCCTGTCAGTCTTTCTTTCAAGAAGTATCTTCTGTTCTTCTAGCCGCTCCAGGCTGGTCGGCTTATCCTTTCAAGTGGAAATTTCCCACCTCAGAAGATTCTGGATGGGGTTCAGGATTCCACCTTCACTGGGCACCTTGTAGCCCCATTTTAGGTATTCCTATCAATTATAGGCAAAAGACAGATTTACAAGCTTTCTATGATGACATTTCTGGCTATTCCTTTCTCTCCCCCTAAAGTGTCTATTTTATAATGGTATACCAGGGAAACCAAGATTCAAAAGACAGCCAAGCATCTTAAACATTATTTACCCCCTTTTGCCCATTCCAACCATGTCTCAATTCCTATATCTCAGAGCCTTGTTGTTCCAAGGTTGTGCATACATCATTATTTACCTCTGTCCCACTTAGCCCATGCAAACCTGCCTAATTGTTTTCCTATCTGCCTTGTTTATCCATTTCCCTCCCCCTTCTTGTGTATTGCTCCCCTCCCAGCACCAAAACTATCCTGTGTCTATTCCCTACCCTGTGCTCTACCTTCCCCTCCCTCACCTCACCCCCCCGCCCCAATCCTGGTAACCAGCAAAGAATCCCCCCCACCTTTAGTATGGGTTCTTTTTCTTAGTCTTTTACAGTAGTGGTCCTATGCAGTATTTCTCCCTTTGTGACTGACTAATTTCACTCAACATAATGGCCTCAAGGTTCATCCATGTTATGTGGTGGCTTGCAGCTTTCTTGTTATTCTTCAAGGTAGCATAATATTCCATTGTGTGTATGTGCCACAGTTTGTTTATCCATTCTTCCGTTGATGGGTACTTAGGCTGTCTCCATCTTTTTGCTATTGTATATAGTGCTGCTATGAATATTGGTGTGCATATATCTACTCATGTTATGGCTCGTATTTCTTTTGGGTAAATACCAAGTTGAGGAATTGCTGGGTCTTAAGGTATTTCTATTTCCAACCTTCTGAGGAAGCCATATTGCTTTTTAGAGAGGTTGGACCATTTTGCAGTCCTACTAGCAATGCAGGAGCATCTCAGTCTCTCCACATCCCTGCCAGCATTTATTGTCCTCTGCTTTTTTGATCTTTGCTGTTATTGCTGGTGTGAGATGGTATCTCATTGTTGTTTTGATTTGCATCTTAATGCGCCAGACTGCAAAGCCATTTGAACTGCAAGGTCAGCAGTTCAAGCTCACCAACTGCTCCTCGGAAACCCTATAAGGGTTGGTAGGGGTCGGAACCGACTCGATGGCATTTAACAACAACAATGGCTAGTGATTGTGAACATTTCTTCCTATGTTTGTTGGCTGCCTGGATCTCCTCCTTGGTGAAGTGTCTGTTTATGTCCTGTGCCCATTTTTTAATTGGGTTATTTGTCTTTTTCTTGTAGAGGTGTTGTAGTTTCCTATATATTTTAGAAATGAGTCCCTTGTCTGATGTATCGGTGCAAAAGATTTTTTTCCCATTCTGTGGGTTTCCTTTTTACTCTTCTGATGAAGTCTTTTGATACACATAAGTTTTTCATTTTTAGTATGTTCCAATCATCTATTTTGTCTACTTTTGTTTGTGTAGTTTTCAAAATGTTTGCTAGTCTGTGTATTTCCTGTATTAGAGCCCTCACATTTGTCCCTATTTTTTCATTGATGGCCTTCATAATTTTGGGATTCACATTTAGGTCTTTAATCCATGCTGAGTTGGTTTTTGTATAAGGCGTGAGGTGAAGGTCTTGTTTCAATCTTTTATATCGCTTTCCAGTTTGCCAGCACCATCTGTTGAAGAGACTATCACCTTCCCATGTGATATATTTAGGTACTTTGTCAAAAATCAGTATGTGGATGGGTTAATTTCTGGATTCTCGATTCTGTTCCATTGATCAGTGTATCTTTCATTGTACCAGTACCAGGCTGTTTTGACCACTGTAACTGTGTAATACGTTTTGAAGTTGGGGATTGAGAGGTTTCCAACCTTATTCTTCTTCTTAAGCAGTGCTTTGCTTGTCCTGGGTTTCTTTCCTTTCCATTGTAAAGTTTGTAATTGTTTTTTCCATCTCTTTGAAGAAAGTATTTGGAATCTGGATTGGGATTGCATTATATGTGTAAATTGCTTTGGGCAGTATTGACATTTTCACACTGTTAAGTCTTCCTATCCAGGAGCATGGTACATTCTTCCATTTTTATTGGTCTCTTTTGGTTTCTTGTAGTAGTGTTTTGTAGTTTTCTTTGTATAGGTCCTTTGTTTCTCTGGTTACATTTATTCCTAGATATTCCATCCTTTGGGTGGCTATTGTAAATGGTATTGCTTTCCTAATGTCCTTTTCAGTGCTGTCGTTTTTTGGTATAGAGGAATCGAAAGAGGTATTTTTGCTGGTGTCTCTCCTCTGCTAAAGGCTATTCATCTTGAAATTGGAGGGTGGGTGCAATTTAGATATTGCCCCTTTGCATCCAATTTGGAGAGGTGGGAGATGCAACTTAGAAATTGCCAGTGGGCATTGAAATTGGGAAGGGGCTACAATTTCGAGATTGTTTTGGGGTGCCTGTTACCCTCTCTGCTCCCTTGTGAAGCAGCTGTATTCTGTCCTACAAGGTCTCTGTGAGTGGAAATTGCTTCTGAGGCCACGGGTTTGGAATGGGTTAGTATTTATCTTCTGTGTTGTTGAGAAGATTCCGAGAGATGATGCTTCTCGAGTGCTCAGCACCCATCCCAGAAAATAGTATAAATGCTCAGTAAAAGGTATTATGGTTTTGATGGTTTTAAACACGGGATTGACTTAAAGAATAAGGAGCCCTGGTAGCACAATGGTTAAACATTTGTCTCTGAAACAAAAGGTGGACAGTTCCAGCCCACCAGCTGCTCTGCAGTAGGGAATACTGAGTGATCTGTAAGAGTTCTGCTGTTGTTATTGTTGCTGTTGGTAAGTGCTGTCAAAGTCTGACCCTGTAGAGGGTTCCCAAGGATGCTCATCTTTGTAATTTGTATAGATTATGCCCTGGATACTTTCACTTGTACATTTCAGTGACATTAACTCTGTTTATCATTTTGCTCAACCATCACCCGCATCTACTTTCATCACTCTAAGTACTGTCACACCACTGTAAGCAATGAGCCAACCTTTTCCCCCCCTCCCATGTGCCCCTGGGAACTCTAAATCACTAGTAAATTTTGATCTCTATACATGTTTCTCTTTTACTTATTTCATATAAGTGAGATCATCTACTATAATGGCATGTTTCATTCAGTCTGTTATTTTCCGGATTCATCCATGTTGTATAGCATCTATCAGAATTTCATGTCTATGACTCTAAGTTGGTTTTGAGAAAACTTTGAAAGGTAATCGTGAAACATGTTCTTTGAATGCTTGAGCAACAGCTAGTATTGTTGTATGTGTGGGTGTGTTTATAATAATAATGGTATTAGGCAACATTTATAAAGTGACATACTGTATAGTTGACTGTCCTGCTTTGTTCCGGGCTGAGAGGGTTCCCAGGATGTAGTCTTTTCTGTGCTAAAATCCAGGAAGTCCTCAACAAACCAGACTGGGTTGGCTAGCCTTCTACCATGTACACATTGCTTTAGAAACATCTCATAAAATCTTCAAATCAGTCTTGTGAGGTTGGCACTAACATATTGCCATTTTACAGAGAAAGCAAATACTTAGAGAAGCAACTCGCTGAAGCCACTCAGCTAATTCACAGGAAGAGCAAGATCTGCCCAACTCTAGAAGCAAAGAATCTGGTCATCATGCTAAATGCATTTAAACCTCTCCAAAGAGGCAAAGACGATGACGATGACGTGGAGAGATGGAGTGGCTGGGAACTCTAGACCCAGAGAGGGAGAGGGGCTGTGTGCTGATGACTGGGAGGGTGGTGGGAGGTGGGGGACAGGCTTGCAGGTTATACCCTTTGGTTGGTTGATGATGCATGGAGGGGATTGTAACCGTGACAATGAAAAGATCTACGATAGGATTAGTGTAAAGCTAATGGTCTCCCATGTAAACAATCACATAAATCACAATAAAACAAAAAACAAAAACAAAAAAAAAGGCAAACAAACTTCTCCAAAGACATTGGTGCCTGTTGTCACTAATGTCTCCATCATTACTAAACATCCTCCCGTTGTCCCCTTTGCACCAACACTTCCTGCTGCCGATTTGGTCCCCAACCAAGGGAAAGACCCAGGCGTGCAGCCAGGTCAAGCCCAGTCTTGTATCTGGGCAGGCCAGTGGCCCCTCCTTCTCTTAGCAACAGACGCTGAAACCTAGTTACTGGCCCCAAGTCTGGTAGAAAACAGCCCAGGAAGGAGAAAGGGGAAAAGTGGAGACCACAGGGGGCTTGTTTAGTGGGGTGTTTGCTCTGTCTTCGGTCAGAATTAATATGTAACTCAGCCTCCATTTTCACTCTGCAGTGAACTCTGTATGCTCCTGGGACAGTTCCAAGAGAGGAGTCACTTAGTGGAAAGGGGGGTGACTGTCACAGCAAGAATACCCAGCAGGACCCCAATGCTGCCGCTTGGCTCTCTAGTTTCCCTTTCTCTCCTCTTCTGCCAGGGAACTCCTCAGGAGGCTGAATGAAGTCTATGACCTCAGAGGTGGCCCTGTGACAGGGCTTTCAGAACACCACAGAAAGTTCTATTTTCTAGGTCATCCCTTTATGCTATAAAGAAGGGTGGGGTTCAGAGCCCTTGGTTAGAGAGGAGCACCCCTCAAGAAATTGAGTGTTCCTTATTCAATTTTAAATAGGCACAATTAAAATGAAGACCATGAATGACCTGGAATGTTCAGCTCAGAGGGTAAGTGTAACTTCTCAGAGGGAAAGTATAACTTTTAATACATGCTTCTTTCTTCTTTTTTAAACATATTTTTTATCACGTAAAAGATTTGGGAGTGGGTGGTGAAGGGAAAATGCTTCTTTCATAGGTCAATTGCCTTGCTGCTGTTGTTATTAAGGGCCAGCTAGTCAGCTCTGACTCATAGTGACCCTGTATAGGGTTTCCGAGGAGTGGCTGGTGCATTTGAACTGCTGACTTTGTGGCTAATAGTCCAATGCTTATCCCAGTCCCACACCAGGATTCTGGTTGCCTTATTAGTCTCTTAACTAAACAAGTATATTTATAACATTTTTTATGTTAAGACCTTTGAATGGGAGTTCCGGTGTGGCACTGTGGGATAAAGCACTGTACCACAAGGTCAGTTTGAACCATAAGGTGGAAGGTTCAAATTCAGCAGCTACTCCTTGGAAACCCTATACAGGGTAGCTGTGGGCTGGAACCAACTCATCAGCACTTAACAACAACAGCAATGAAAAGAAAGCCTTCTTTCTCAACAGCTCTAGTAGTCATGTCAGGAAAGACTCTGAGCAGCCTGGTTTAGGTCACATGCCTCTCCCTGAACCAATCTGGGAAGAGGGAATATTCAAACTAGTCAAGTCTGTGGTACCTGCCCTGTCCTGGAGCTGAGGTCTGGGGTCAGCCCCGTTTTACAACTTGTCCACTGCTTTTGGTGGAATGAGTTACTTCCCAATTGGTTTCAGGGCTGAAATCAGGTTTACCTTACACAGAACAGAGTCATGAATGCCAAGACACTTCCAGAACAATGTTAAGAAACACCTTGGCTGCAAAAGGTTGGGAGTTTTTGGCGTAACTAATTACTCCCAAGGAGCTCTGGTAATGTAGTGGTTACGAATGGGGCTGCTAACCTCAAGGTCAGCAGTTCGAAACTACCAGTTGCTCCGAGGGAGAAAGATGAGGCTTTCTGCTTCCGTAAAGATTTATAGCCTCAGAAACCCTGTACAGGGTCCTTATGAGTCAGAACTGACTCCATGACACATAACTACCACCAATTGTTCCCACTCTTTTTGTAACTTACTCAAGATGTGTGGATTTTGTGGAGTTTGCTGACTGTTCTTTCAATGAGGATTTTTTGTTTGAAATTGATTTAAAAGCTAGGCCAAGGGAAAGGTTCCTTCTCACCACAAATCCTTTTTGTTGCAAAGACAAAGTTCGGACAGCTCTTACTTGCCAGTTTATGTCTTACATGTGGAATCCTGAAATATGAGAGAGACTTCATATTCGTGAAAGTCCCGCTGCCAAAATCTCCCTCAGATGGTATGGTGTATGATTAAGACGATCGGGGTCTTTTCAGGCAGATGCTGGATTTTTCTATTTGGTTAACCTCATCATGTAATTTCATTGTAATTTCAGTAGAGAAAGAAGGGTTTCTTCCTTGGAAGCCATCAGTTCTCAGATCCCTGAAATTGAGGTCAGTAGCAAAAAGACAGGATGCAGTGATTTAAATCAACAGTGCAAATTCTTTAACTTGAAATCAATAGGATCTTCATGTTTGAGGTGGGGTCCAAGCATTCCCGCTTTTAACAAAATTCCATTGTTGAGTCCAATGCACCATGAGTTTTGAGAACCAGGGAATAAATTAGGCCATTCCGTGTTTGTAAAGGTCTCCGGCTTCGTATGTATCTTTGTTTATGGGGTTGGATGGTTACATTAATCTAAAAGGTCAATAACTTTCTAAAAGGAACCCTGGTGACATAACCGTTACAATGCTCAGCTGCTAACCAAAAAGTCAGCAGTTCAAAACCACCAGTTTGTGGAAGAAAACACCTAGTGATTTGGGAGAAAAGAGTACAGCCTAGGAAATCCTATGGGACATTCTCTCTTCTCATAGACTCATACAGGGTCTCTGTGAGTCCGAATCGACTTAACAAATAACCACCGCCACCTTCCTAAAGTCAGTTGCCAGGTAAGTCATACTAGTGTGCCGTGGAGTCGGGTTTGACTCACAGTGACCCTGTACAGGGTTTCTGAGATGATGAATCTTTATGGGAGCAGGAAGCCTCATCTTTCTCCCGTGGAACTGTTGGTAGTTTCAAACTGCTGACCGTGAGATTAGCAGCCTGACTCGTAACCACTGTGTTACCAGAGCCCTGGGTGCAGAGTAGCATACATTTAAAAGCACTGACTTAGAAGGCAAGCTTCTGCCCTGTCTGTCTGGGATGTAATACCTGTCCTCTCTGAGCCTTAGTTTCTTTCGCTAGAATATGGGTATAAAAACCCTTGTAAGGTTGTACAATGCCCGGCCCATAATGCTTTGGAACAATGGTCCATGTTGTTGTGGTTTTATTGTTATTATTTAACGAGTAGGTGCTCCAGGGGAGATGATGAAGGTTCATATGAGTCAGCAGTGAGCGAGGGGTTGACTGAAGGCAGGGGTGGCTGATAACTGACTCATAAACCTCCTTCATTATCCTCTCTGACAGAATTAGCCTAACCAAGTAAATAAAACTCATACTCTGATTTCTCATTTTACACTGGAGCTAAGTCCAATGTCATTGCCTTAAAGTGACAATTCCAGAGTGCCAACATGCCCCTTGAAAACCCCTCAAACCATCTTTAATGTGTTGTTCAGCAACACCTCTCGATAAGCCCAGCCCCAGGAGTTCTGTCCAGTGATGGAAGAAATTGTAATTTCTCCATCCCAGCTCCAGGTGAAATAGTTGTCTTGTATATAAGGACTGGGTCATAAGGCAGAAATACACATGGTATAGTTCAACAAACATGATTATCACTTTAAGTTCTGCAAGTTGCTCATTCCAGGGAAGACACTGCGGGTAGAGTTACCAAAACAGTGTGGCCACCTGAGGGTCGCTTCCCAGTCAACCTTCACTGTTCACAGGAAGCACAGAGAGAGTTGCTTGTAGGTTCACTACATATAAAATGCAGTACCATTGCAGGAGCAAACTTTTATTTGGAACTTTGCATATATGAAGAGCCTTCCTTTTTTTTTTTTTTTTTTAAAGTCAACCCCTTTAATCATAACCCAGGGTGGGATAATTGGGCATCTGGGCGTCCTCCTCAGAATCTAGGGGAAGAAACAACCTTCAGCTTTACTCACAGGGGAGAAGTCAAGGGGGAGACATTGGAGGAGAGAGAGATTAGTGGTTCATTATATGGAGTCCTGGTGTGGCGCTGGGGGCTAATGTATCAGACTGCAAAGTCGTTTGAACTGCAAGGTCGGTGGTTCAAGCTCACCTTGGAAGCTGCTCCTTGGAAACCCTATACAGGGTAGCTATGGGTCGGAACCGATTCAACGGCACTTCTCAACAACATATATGTATGTATGTATATATGTATGTATGTATGTATATATATGTGTATGTATGTATGAGGCATATATATATATATGCCAAGGAAAGATTCCTACTGACTACAAATCCTTTTTGTTGCAAAGACAAACTTCAAACTTCAGACAGCTCGTACTTGCCAGTGTATATATAGACATTGGAGGAGAAAGAGATTAGTGGTTAATTTTATATATATATACAGAATGTGTAAGGAAGGTGTTTGGTTGGCAGAACTGTTTCTGAAGTCTTGTTTGGTGTTTGGGAGCTCTTTGCTCCTCATATATTCCCAGAGGCGTGGAAGGCTTCCCTGATTCCTGAAGAGTAACTTTCACCCCATCTCTCACAGACCACCCGAGATGCCTCCATACATCACATGAGCCATCCTCAGAATCGGCCCGAGCTGCCCCCTCTGCCTACTTCCATCAATGAGGAGCCGTCTGAAATCTATCAGGTATGTTTACAGGGTGACCTGACCACCCTTCTGCTGAGGATGACAAGATACACAACACTGCCCTGCCCCTCTAGGTATCCGAGGTAATGGTGGAGAAAGCCATCAGCCTTGACAAGTGCAATTAGGGACTTTGGGGATCTCTGCCACTGGTAGAGGCTCCAGAATAGGGGAGACAGAGCCACACAGGTGAGTTAGAAGCTGACCTTCCCCATGTACCTGGTGCATTACTTAATGCACCCTTTGCTATATAATGGTTGAGATTTCTTTCTGTCTTTGCAATCATTTCAGCAAGTAACTCGTATATTTATTCAAGAGTAAAACTTGATTTCCTCTTCTAAGGGAGAAAACCGAATAGAAAGCTATGTAGAATACAGTTCTAGTCAGGCATACATGGGGTCACCCTGGGTTGTCATCAACTCACTGACAATGGTTTTTCACATACCAGGACCTTTTCTGTGTACTTGTATTTTTAATATCTTTTGTATCATGTGAGGGTAATTGTATATGCCTTATGGGCTTCTGGTGTGGCGCTGTAGGATCAGTACTGGACTGGTAACCACAAGGTTGGCAGTTCAAACCCAAACCCAAACCCAAAGCTTCTCCTTGGAAACCCTGTACAGGGTTGCTGTGAGTCAGAACTGAGTCTTAGGCACTCAGTAACAACAACAACAGAACTACCTTGAAGCCATTTCTGTAAGGAACAGAGTCCCTGGGTGGTGTGAACAGTTAACACTTAGCTGTTAACTGACAGGTTGGAGGTTCAAGTCCACCCAGAGGTGCATTGAGTGAAAACCTGGTTCTAAAAAATTAGCCATTGAAAACCATACAGAACACAGTTCTTCTCTGACATGGGGTCATCATGAGTTGGAATTGACTTTAATAACAACTGCTTTTTTCCTGATAAGGAATAAATGCAATAGATGTAGATGATCTAACTCATGAATTTACTGTGTATTGAGTGCCAACTCTTATCCTTGTCATTAGAAATCATGCTCCTAGCAGTCAGGAAGTACAGCGGGGATCCATTAAGAACCTGTTTTCGTGGGCAGTGAGGTGAAATGAGCAGAAGGTAGAAGCCTCATCAGGCATATGGGGCTCCGGGAGTGTGACTGTGAGGCCAAGCCCCTCAAGAGGAGCCTCAGCATGTCTCCTCTTCACTTCTTTCCTTATAGACGGTCATGTCACATAGCTTTTACCCCCCCTTGATGCAACGTACCTCATGGACTCTGGCTGCCCCCTTCAAAGAGCAGCATCACCACCGTGGTCCCAGCGACTCCATTGCCAACAACTATTCCTTGATGGCCCAGGACCTGAAGCTGAAGAACCTGCTAAAAATCTACCAGCCGATTACCATCAGCGTCCCCAGGGAAAAGAGCTTTCAAAGGCTGTCACAAGGTATTTGAAAGCAGAGTGAGGTCTCTAATTCTGGTCTTTAATTCACGTAGCTAACTTTGAATAGACTCCTCATCTGTGAAATGGGAATGATTATAATGACTAACATGTATGGAACATTGATCACATACTGGCATCCCTGGGGGTCAGGGGGCACAAACAGTTAAATACTCAACTGCTAGTGGGAAGGTTGGCAGTTTGAGTCCACAGAGGTACTTCTGAAGAAAGGCCTGGTGAGCTACGAAGAAAAGTCAGTCATTGAAAACCCCACAGACTAAAGAGGCCCAGTCATGTCTCCCCAACAGAAAGATGTGGAAATTAACCATTACATTTACAACAGGAATGCAATGGACTGTAACCCCGTGGCTATATAATGGTTTAGATTTCTCTCTGTCTTTGCAATAGCTGTAGCAGATAGCCTGTGCTTGATCGCCCTCTGGTGTAATGTTTCTTCAAGAGTCAAACTTGGTTTCCTCACCTAAGGAAGAAAATGGACAAGAAAGCCATGTGTATAGAGCACCACACATGAAGTCAGCATGAGTGGTGATCAACTCACTGGCAATGGCTAACTGGTTTATCCTATACCAGGACCTTTTCTGTGAACTTGTATTTTCTATTGCTGCATAACAAATTATCCCAAAATTTATGATCTCACAGTTTTTGTGGGTAAGCATGTGACCCACAGGCATGGCTTAGACATGAGGTTCTGGTGTAGCATCTCCCAGTTACGGTGTTGGTCATTTGAAGACTACACTGGGCAGCATCCTGGGGCCTGGCAGCGTCTGAAACTTTTGTGTACCCTCCCAGGTCCGTCTGTGCTTGCCTGTGTCCCTTCCCTCTCAGCATCCGCTGGCTCTCCGGTTTGATTCCCTGCCTTTCACTGCCCTCTGGCGCCCCCTCTCATCTCGTTGCCCGCTCCTGGCTTTCCATCCAGGGTGCAGGCCTCCATGGGTGGTGCTTCTTGGGACTCCGGCTCCGGCTCCGGCTCCATGCCCGCCCAGCCCGTGGCTTTTGGAATGGCCTCTCTTCCCAGGGCTGGTGAGAGCGCATGTTGTGTCGCCTCTGGCTAGCCCGGCTTGGCCTCCGCTGCCATCCCAGGGTTCCCGGTGGGAGACACCATGACCCTATTTCTCGTTCCCACACCTACCTCAGGTTGGCCCCGAGAGAAACTCACCACATAGGTTCTCCTCACCATGATCTGGCAGATGGGTGCCAATGGAGCTTGCATGTGGGCTGTGTTCTACCTCTGAGCTCTCTCCAATGGCCAGCACACCTGGCGGAATCTAAGGATGTGCTTTGGACTCCTTGGGTGGCGCTGTAGGACCAGCACAGACTGCGAACCACAAGGTCAGCAGTTCAAACCCACCAACTGCTCCTTGGAAACCCTATACAGGGTCACTATGAGTCAAAACTGACTCGCCACACTTAACAACAACAGTATGATTAATATTACAAGACAATCAAGTTTTACAGAATATAATTCAGAAACGGTTGCAGCAGTACATTGACAGGGAACTGCCAGAAATTCAAGTCAGAAACACAAGTGCACTTAGAAGGAGGGATATCATTGCTGATGTCAGATAAGTCTTGGCTGAAAGTAGAAATGCCAGAAGGATGTTTACTTGGGAGGACGACTCATTAACAACCTGCAATGTTCAGATGATACAACCTTACTTGCTGAAAGTGAAGAGGACTTAAAATACTTACTGATGAAGATCAAAGCGCACAGCCTTCGGTATGGATTGCATATCAATGTAAAGAAAATAAAAATCTTCACCATTAGACCAATAAACAACATTCTTATCAATGGAGAAAAGATAGAAGTTGTCAAGGACTTCATTTTTCTTGGATCAACTATCAACATTCATGGAAGCAGCAGTCAAGAAATCAAATGATGTACTGCATTAGGCAAATCTGCTGCACAAGACCTTTTTAAAGTGTTGAAGAGCAAAGATGTCAGCTTGAGGACTAAGGTGCACCTGACCCAAGCCATGGTATTTTCAATAACCTCACATGCATGTGAAAGCTGGACAGTGAATAAGGAAGACTATAGAAGAATTGATGCTTTTGAGTTATGGTGTTAGAGGGGAATATTGAAAGTACCATGGGCTTCCAAAAGAACCAACAGATTTGTGTTGGAAGAAGTGCAGCCAGAGTGCTCCTTGGAGGCCAGGATGGCCAAACTTCATCTCTCCTACTTTGAACATATTGTCAGGAGTGACCAGTCACTGGAAAGGTATATCAAGTTTGGTAAGGTGGAGGGTCAGAGAAAAAGAGGAAGACCCCCAGCGAGATGGATTGGCCAAGTGGCAACATCAGTGGGCTCAAGTATGGCAACAATTGTGAGGTTAGCCCAGGACCGGGCAGTGTTTCGTTCTGTTGTGGATAAGGTAGCTATGAGTTGGTACTGACTTGATTGCACCTAACAAGAGCAATTATAATACAGTGTAGAATGAGAATTCCAGAACACCTAAGTGTGCCTATGCTGAATCTGTACATAGACCAGAAGGCAGTCCTTTGAGCAGAATAAGAGTATAATTGGGTGGTTTCAAATCAGGAAAGATGTGGGTTAGGGTTGCATCCATTCACAATACTTACACAGTCAGTGCACTCAACAGATAATCTGAGAAGCTCAATCATAGTAAGAAGAACATGGCATCAGGATTGGAGGAAGATTCATAGCAACCTGTGACATGCAAATGATACAACCTGGCTTGCTGCAATTGAAGAGGATTTGAATCACTTCTGGATGATTAAAAACTATAGCCTTCAGGTGTGTTACAACTCAACATAAAGGAGACAGATATCCTCACACATGGACCAGTAAGCAATATGATTAAAAAAGATTAAGGTTGTCAGATATTTCATTTTACTTGGCTCCACAATCAATGTCAAGAAATCAAAGGACATACTGTATTTGGAACATCTTCTGCAAAATATTTTTTTGAAGTGCTAATGAGCAAAGATGACACTTTGAAGACTAAGGTACACTTAACCCCTTCCATGGTATTTTTCAATTGCTTCATATGCATGTGAAAGCTGGACAATGAATGAGACTGCAGAAGAATTGAAGCATTTGAAGTATGATGTTGGTGAAGACTATTAACTATATCATAAACTTCCAGAAGGATGAACGTACCTGTATTGGAAGAAGTACAGTGTGAATAGTCCTTAGAAGTATGTTCTGAATGCTCCTTGGAAGTAAGGGTGATGAGACTTTGTCTCACATACTTTGGACATGTTATCAGGAGGCACTAGTCCCTGGAAAAGAACTTCATGCTTGGTAAAATAGAGTGTCTTCTAAAAAGTAGAACACCCTCAATGAGATGGATTGACAAAGTGGCTTAAGCATAGCAGTGATTGTGAGGGTGGCCCAGGACTGGGCATTGGTTTGTTCTGGTACACATTGTTAGGTGCCATCAAGTCGGTACCGACTCATCGTGTTATTCACAGCAGAATGAAACACTGCCCGATCATGGGCCAACCTCACTATCGATGCCACACTTGAGCCCATTGATGCTGCCACTTGGCCAATCCATCTCGCTGGGGTTCTTCCTCTTTTTCTCTGACCCTCCACCTTACCAAACATGATATCCTTCTCCAGTGACTGGTCCTTCCTGACAATATGTCCAAAGTATGAGAGACAAATTTTAGCCATCCTGGCCTCCAAGAATCACTCTGGATGCACTTCTTCCAAAACGGATCTGTTGGTTCTTTGGTAGCCCATGACACTTTCAATATTCTCCTCCAACACTATAACTCAAAAGCATCAGTTCTTTCTTGGTCTTCTTTATTCACTGTCCAGCTTTCACATGCATATGAGGTTATTGGAAATACCATGGCTTGGGTCAGGCACTCCTTAGTCCTCAAGCTGACATCTTTGCTCTTCAACACTTTAAAAAGATCTTGTGCAGCAGATTTGCCTAATGCGATATGTTGCTTGATTTCTTGACTGCTGCTTCCGTGAATGTTGATTGTTGATCCAAGAAGAATGAAGTCCTTGACAACTTCAATCTTTTCTTCATTGATAAATGTTGTTTATTGGTCCAGTGGTGAGGATTTTTGTTTTCTTTACGCAATCCATACCGAAGGCCGTGCTCTTTGATCTTCATTAGTAAATGTTTTAAGTCTTCTTCACTTATATAGGGTCAACTATTAGTCAAAATTAACTTGGTGGCATCTAACAGCAATAAGAAAATGCCTTAACAAGTAATAGCATCTAGCTAAATTTTAATAATGTAATTTTAAAATATTATTAATTGATTTCATTTGTTACTTTCTATTTATTGCATATTATATTGATTTTGGTGCCCTGGTATGGTGCTCCAATTCACCAGTTGCTCCTTAGAAACCCAGTTACAAGGTCACTATCAGTTGGAATTGACTCGACAGCACTTAACAACAACTTACTGATTTTTAAATTTGGAATCATTATATCTATTATAAATTAACCAGATTTTTCTAGTTAGGATATGCATTAAAAATGTTCCTTTAAAAAAAAGAGCATGTTACATTTTATAAGCCTGCTGTTATTCAGTGCCAATTGAGTTGGTCCCGACTCAACTACCCTGTATAGGGTTTCTGAGTCTGCAAATACTTATAGAAGCAGTAAGCCTTATCTTTCTCCTGTAGAGTGACTGATGGCCTTGAACGGCTGACCTTGTGGTTCACAGTCCAGTGCTTCTCCTGTGGAGCCACCATGCTCCCCTTATAAGCCTGTATCTACTTAAATAAAAATATGAAAGAATAATACAAGTGATGTTTAGAAACTAACAGTGTTGGGGAGAAAATGGAGTAATCAATACTTGCCAGATGAATTGATAAATGGAAGGTACCCTCATCCCCAGGAGCACTGGTGATTCTGTAGGATAAGCACTGGACTGCTAACCACAAGGTCAGCAATTCAAACCCAACAGCCTCCAAAGATAAGGCTTTCTACCCCTATAAAGATTTACAGCCTTGGAACCCTATACACAGTCTCTATGAGTCAGAACCAACTTGAAGGCACCTAACAACAACATCATCCCTCATTTACAGTTGGGGAAACTGAGGCCTGGATTAATTAAGTCACTTTTTCAGGGCCACACATTTAATTAGTAATGCAGGTGAGACCACAGTCCACTTATCCTGTGGCATCCCACCACACAGTATCCATTTGCCTTGTATTCTTGGGCTGCCTGGGTCATTGTTGTTGTTGTTGTTGTTATGTGCCGTGGAGTCGGTTCCAACTCATAGTAACCCTGTACAGAGTTTCCAAGGCTATAAATCTTTACGGGAGCAGAAAGCCTCATCTTTCTCCCTTGGAACAGCTGGTAGTTTCGAACTGCTGACCCTGAGGTTAGCAGCCTGATTCCTAACTACTACGCTACACAAACTGCCTCAGTAGTCAGAAGGTCATCCAAGCCACTGCACCATTACTGATGTCTTTTGTTCCCCCACTCTTCTAGTTAAAACCTCAGTAAAGCCCAACAAAAAGAAAATGACGGTTTTCTTCAGAGACAGAGAGGAAGCTACCAGGTAAGTGTCACTGTGGGAAAGCAAGACACTAGTCATGCCTGAAGACGGTTGTGACTGTCTCTGCCACTCTTAGTGCTCTGCCTCCAGGCTTCAAAGGGCACCACCCTTGAATCTAAACTTTATTTTTCAGTTTATTCCCTACCCAAACTTGGAAAACTCCTAAATGCCAGGCACTATCTGAGAGTCAGGATAATAAAGATAAGTAAGACTCAAACAACGGAAAACAATGGTAAAGATGGAAGCGAAGAGAGAGCGCTATCATGGCTGACTTTTTGTTGTTGTTTTTAATGCCAATATTGGGCTATGTTTAATCATTCACCTAACCATCTACAGTGTCCTGGTGGGTCAGAGCAAGGGCCCGTTAAACCTGTTACCAGCAAGTTGGTTATAACTCATAGTGACCCAGTAGGACAGAGTTGGACTACTGCATCATGTGACGAAGGCTGGAGTCTTTAGGGAAGCAGACTGCCACATCTTTCTCCGGAAGAGTAGCTGCTGGGGTTGAGCCTCTCACACTTTGGCTAGCAGTTAAATGCTTAACCACTCACTGTACAACCCAAGCCCATAGAGCAAGATGGTACTCAAAGTATGTTCTCCTGATAACCAGCGGCATCATCACCTGGGAACTTGTTAATACTTGGAAATGCTCGTTCTTGAACCATAACACGTGACTACTGAGCCAGACATTCCAGGGGTGGGGTAGGGCCCAACAATCTGGCTTTTTCACAAGCCTTCCAGGTAAGTGTGCAGGACATTGGGGTACACTTACCAATAACAACAGTGTTGAGGTGAAGAATGTGGACTTTAAGTCTAGCTGATTCCAAAATCCACACTCCAGCCCTTTACCATGTAGGTAAAAATATTATGGGACATCATGTGTTTTGCTCTTTATTGTCCCCTACATATGATTGTTTCATTTGTGCTTCCTTTTTAAGGTAAGAAGTGCTATGGCCCAATTTAACCCTCACGTTGCCTGGGATACCAGAAAGTCAGAACAGCTTGCTCCCAGCTATAGCACCTTATCTTGGCTTACTTTTTGTTTTTGTTTTTTCTCTAATCTTCATTTCTTCCTTTTCCCTTTCTTCCCATTTATTTGTGTATTTAACATCAACTGCCCTTTTAGTTTTAAACCAATTTGAATCTGTTTAGATTCTAAAAATTAACAAAATAAGTGCTAACCTAGTCATGAGGTATTCAGTGGTTAAGGACCATCATCGAAGTACACACTCTTGCCATTAGATGACACAGAGCGGCATTTATTAGATTCAAGAAGGTAGGTGTGACATCATGGCACATCCATGTAGAATCAGGCACTAAGCAGAGAACTGTGTCTATATTTCAGAACCGAGTTAACCTGCCACCTCTCCACCTACCCAGCCATGAAGGAGGTGATGTCTTTAAAATCTTCAGGAAGCAGACCAATGAGTCCAGAGGAACAAATTAATGTGATGATACAGCAGGAGATGGAAATAGAGAGCAGAGACGCCAAACCATCTGAATTAGACTTAGAGGTATGGTCTCCTTAGCTTCCTTTCTCTCAGTTGGCCAGATTTTACTCTTAGCATTTCAGTAGTTCAAAACTGGGGTGTGCAGCAGGATCACGTGGGCAACATAAAAATACCAGTATCCAGACCCTGTGGCCAACACGTGAGGTAGCGTGTGTGTGTGTGTGTGTGTGTGTGTGTGTGCAAAAGCTCTCTGCTCTAGTTAAGTCCTGGAACTTGATGCTTTGGGGTCTCCTAGCACAAAAGGTTTCAAAAGGGCAACCCATAGGTAAGGGTTGCCAGAATTAACAAAAGCAAAGATAAAGTTAAACAAAACACCAGCCACTCAGTTAAATTTGAATTTCAGATAAACAAGGAATCATTAGTTTGAGTAAAAGGACAAGTGTATCCCACTGTATCCTGTATTTTTTCCCAGTAACCATACCATAGGATAAATTTAAACTGCAGACGTTTTGAAAACGAGGGAAATCTCAACCTATCTTGAAAAAGAAACATCTTTGGAGTTGAGTAGTTGCTGCCTCCTGTGGGTACAAAACGCATTCTCCAGTGTGCCCCACTCCCCACGATGCCTAATTACTTTCTTGTATCCATCCAACTTTCACTTATTAACATTATCTGCCTGGCTGCAGGGCCAGGTAGGCTGTTGAGTTTCCAACTCTATTGTAAAACAACAAAGCTTTAGAACAAAGAGCTTGTGTAGTTTTAACCAGTTGCTGTCAAGTTGACCCTGACTCCTGGCTACCATATGTGTTAGAACTGTACTCCACAGGGTTCTCAATGGCTTACTGTTCAGCAGGAGATTGGCAGGCCTTTTTTTCTGATGCACCTCTGGGTGGACTCAGACCACCAATCTTTCACCATCCAGGGTCTCCTATGTGTTGATTTGTTGTTGTTGTTGTTAAGTGCTGTCAAGTCGATTCCGACCCATAGTGACCCTGTTATAGGGTTTCCAAGGAGCAGCTGGTGAGCTTGAACCTCCAACCTTGCAGTTCAAACAGCTTTGCAGTCTGACGCATTAACCCACAGTGCCACACCAGGACTCCAACTAGATGACTGAAACATCCTAAAAATTACTTAATGTGCATCGAAGATATCTCAAAAAAAGAGTAAAAAGAGAACCCACAGACTGGGAAAAAAAAAAAATTGGCAATTATATACCAGACAAAGGATTATTCTCTAAAACTTATAGAAAGCTTCAGCACTTCATCAAGAAGAAAACAACAAATAATCCAATTAAAAAATGGGCAGAAGACAAAAATAGCAACTTCACCAAAGAAGACATTCAGATGACCAACAAGCATGAAGAAATGCTTGTAATTGTTATCTATTGTTGTTGTTAGGTGTCATCCAGTCAGTTCCAACTCATAGTAACTCTGTGTACAACAGAATGAAACAATATCAAGTCATGTGCCGTTCTCACAATTGTTGTGTCTGAAGCCATGGTGGCTGTCACTGTGTTAGTCAGGCACTTACCAACTCAAAGGCAAGTCATACATCAGTGAAGCTTCCTGACCCTACCAGGTCACACTGACTACTTGTGTTAAGTTAGTCTATTTATGTTGCTTTCTAAACTTTCAACCCCATGGTTGACTTAGAAGAACTGTTATAAGTCTCATTAGGACTTTGGCAATTCCCGCTACAAGCCACGCAATCAAGGCACTTTGGAAAGGAAGTGAATTATTTGAATCTATGGAAGGAACTCGTCATCCCTATTAATGAACCATCATCAGATATGTCAACTCCATCCCCAAGCTCAGGAGTCCTAATTGTCCTACCCCCGTGGTATTTTAGAGTTCTTTCTTATATGTATCCCAATGAATCCTCCAGAAACATGGAGGAAAGTCGCTCATGATCTTCCTGCTATGAGTGTTAAGTGGGAGGTCCAGAAAGCATGATGGCAGCAAGTGGAGGGTGGGGAGGAGAGCTGTGTGAATAGGGCCCCTTGGTGGCAGATGGGTTGGGCAGTTGGCCATAATTATTAAGCTCTAATTGTTCTCTTGTTGCTTCTTTGTCAATGGAAGAGGTACTACTACTACCTGACCCATGGAATCCGGAAAGACATGATTGCCCCTGAGGAGGCAGAGGTGATGATGCGGATTTCAACGCTGATTTCGAACAAGCAGATAGCAAGCGCCTTGGAACCTCTGCTTGAGAAGCTCATTAAGGAGAAGGAAAATGACTATTACACTAGCATCATGAAAAGCATTGGTAAGGCCGGGCAAACAAACACTGGGGAAGGGGCTCCCAGCAAGAGGGAGACGCCATCTTTCCTCTCACTTTGGTCCTCTATCCGGTTTCCTCTGAAATGTCAACAACATCGTTTAATTTTTAATTCCATGCCACTACACACCTTGGGAACCCTATAGGGTCGCTATGGGTCAGAACCGACTCAATGGCACTTAGCAACAACAACACACAACCCCAGCCGCATCACTAATGTCCACACCAATGCTTCCCATACTTCAGTGTGCACACAGATCATCTGGGGATGTTGTTAGAGTGAAAACCGATTCAGTAGATCCGGGGAGGGACCCAGGATTCTAACAACTTCCAGGAGATGCTAATGCTGCTGACTACTAATGTCAAAGACCCTGGTGATTAAGTGCTTAGCTACTAACTGAAGGGTCTGAGGTTCAAACTCACCAGATGCTCCGCAAGAGGAAGATGTGGCAATCTGCTTCTGTTAATATTGGAAACCCTATGGGACGGTTTCACCCACTGAGTTAGAATGGAGTCAGTGACAGTGGATTTGGTTTGGGTTTATAACCCTCAGTGGTCAGTCATTCCATTCTTTGAATTCTTGACATTTCTTCCCTCTACTTTCAACTCCTGCTTTGAAACTTCCGTGACATCATTTCTCTCCTGTCATTTCACAGTGGCATTGTCTTCCCACTTCTCATGAGTTTGGGCTCTTCTACTAGATTATGTGTCAGACAGACTGCAAAGTCGTTTGAACTACAAGGTTGGTGGTTCGAGCTCACCAGCTGCTCCTTAGAAACCCTATACAGGATCTCTAAGGGTCGGAATTGACTCGACAGCACTTAACAACAACAACTAGATTATGGGAGTCCTGGTGTGGCGCTGTGGGTTAATGGGCTTGCACCGTAAAGTCGTTTGAACTGCAAGGTCAGCAGTTCAAACTCACCAGTCATTCCTTGGAAACCGCCCTATACACGGTGACTATGGGTTGGAACCAACTCAGTAGCACTTAACAACTAGATTTTTAGTTCTTTGCTGGTGAAGACTATATTATTATTAGCCTAGGGTCTTGTATACAAAATAGGTTATTTGAAAATATTTGATGACTAGAAATTATGAAATGCTTGTTTTTTTTCTTAAATGTTTTATTGAGAATTATGTGATAGTTTACATGGGAGAACATTAATTTTATCATATATCGTCTCATTGCCATGGTTACGATCCCCTCCATGCATCATCAGCCAACCAAAGGGTACACCCTGCAATCCTGCCCCCCATACTCCCCAGGTCTTCAGCACACAGTCGCTCTCCCTTTCTGAATCTAAAGTTCTCCAGCTGTTCCATCTCTCCACGTCATCGTCTCTGCCTCCATTTCAGGCATCACTGCTTCTCTGGGTAGGGTCCTGCTCTCCGCTCTTCTCCCTTGATGGTCCTAGGGACCTCCGCTCCTAGACTGAAAAGTTAATCACTCCTCTCCTTGCTATAAAACTTCTACCTTTACATTTCCAACCCTCACAATCAGTCCTGATAACAATTATTCACTGTTATATCACAAGAGACCCGTCTGCATTTCATGCATCAGCCCCGCCTAGACAGATTGGATACTACTCACTGGAGATTCTACCTTCCTCCAGGCCCTCTGGATCTAGGTTCCCTCTTGAAAGCTTGTAAGCCAGTCACTTCTTGCCTTTGTAATGACTGTGTTTTTAAACAGTAAGACGAGAAGCAGCTCAAAGGGAAGAATGATTACACCAGTTCTCTTTATACTCAATATGCACTTTCCTGTTGTCATTTTGGAGTCCTGTTGTGGCACTGTAGGATAAGCACTTGGCTGCTAACCACAAGATTGGTGGTTCAAACTCACCAACCACTCCTCAGAAACCCTATACAGGGTCATTATGAGTCAGAGTGGACTCAAATGGATTTAACAACAACATTCTATATTTATCAAGTTGCCTGTTGTTGTTGTTAGGTGCTGTTGTGTCAATTCCAACTCATAGCTACCCTATGCACAACAGAACAAAACACTGCCCAGTCCCACACCGTCCTCACAATTGTTGCCACACTTTAGCCCATTATTCTTGCCCATGTTCCAGTTCATCTCATTGGTGGTCTTCCTCTTTTTCTCTGACCCTCCACTTTACCAAGCATGAAGTGCTTCTCCAGGGACTGGTCCCTCCTGACAACATGTCCAAAATATGAGCGATGAAATCTCACCATCTTGGCTTCTAAGGAGTGTTCTGACTGTACTTCTTCTAACACAGATTTGTTAGTTTTTCTGGCAGTTCATGGTACTTTCAATATTTTTCTCCAATACCATAACTCTAATACATCAATTCTTTTACTGTCTTCCTTATTCATTGTTCACATTCAAGAGACATATAAGGTAGTTGAAAATACCATGGCTTTGGTCAGGTGCACCTTAGTCCTCAAACTGATATCTTTGCTCTTGAAGGTTAGTGGTTCAAGCTTTGTGCAGCAGATTTGCCTAATGCAATATGCCATTTAATTTCTTGACTGCTGCTTTCATGAATGTTGATAGTGGATCTAAGAAAAAAGAAGTCTTTGACAACTTCAATCTTTTCTCCATTTATCATGATGTTATTTATTGGTACAGTTATGAGGATTTAAAATTTACATTGAGGTGCAATACATACTGAAGGCTATAGTCTT
>NW_006408866.1:2219004-2232147 GCF_000296735.1 Chrysochloris asiatica | reverse complement strand
TTCAAGTTTTTCAGGTTGAGAAATGCTGAGCATGTTTTTCTCTGTTGGCTTTCTAACTCCTGATCTTGGTACAGTTCATTATAATACTTTATGTACAGTTCATTATAATACTTTACATTGTCTTTTTGATCTGCCCTTAGAAATTTTCTGTTCAGCTCTTGGACCTCCTCATTTATTCCATTTGCTTTAGCATCTCTACTCTGGAGAGCCAAGTTTCAAAGTCTCTTCTGACATCGATTTTAGTCTTTTCTGTTTTGTTTTGTTTTTAAATGATACTTTATTTTCTTGATGTCATCCTGCAGCTCTTCTGGTCTTCAGTCATTAGTCTAATACATCAATTCTGTTCTTGAGATGGTCTCTAAATTCAGATGGGACATATTCAAGGGTATATTTTGATTCTCATGGACTTGTTTTCATTTTCGTCAGCTTCAGTGTGAACTTGCATGCTATCAGTTGATGGTCTGCCCCTGGCCTTGTTATAGCTGATGATATGGAGCTTTTCCCACATTTCCCACCACCCCTTCCCATAGATGTAGTCAGTTTCAGTCCAGTGCACTTCATCGGGTGAGTCCATGTGCATATTTGCCTTTGTGGTTGCAACTATAAAAAAGGTATTTAACTTAAAAATTTTTTTAAAAGGCATTTCCAATGAAAAAGTCATTGGTCTTACAAAATTCTATCATGCCATTTTCAGCATAATTTCTATCCCAAGGCCATATTTTCCAATTATGATCCTTCCTCTTTGTTTCCAACTTTCACATTCCAATCACCAGCAATTATCAATACATCTTGATTGCATGTTTGCTCAATTTCAGACTGAAAAAGTTGGTAGAATTCTTCAATTTCATCATCAGTAGTTCTATAGTGTATGGATATTATCCTATCACAGACAGCATTGTACTTCAAGAGAGATCTTGAAATGTTCTTTCTGACGATGAATGTGATGGCATACATTTGTCAGATTCAAAATGACCAACATCAGTCCATTTCAGCTCACTGATGCCCAGGATATCAATCTTTATGCATTCCATTTCATTTTTGACAACTTCCAATTTTCCTAGATTCATATTTAACACATTCCACATTCTGATTATTAATGGATGTTTGCAGCTGCTTTTCCTCATGTTGCATTGTGCTCCATCATCAAATGAAGGTCTTGAAAGTCTTACTTGAGTCATCATGGTCAGCTCTACTTTGATTGAGGAACCAACTCTTCCTCAGTGTTATTTTGAGTGCCCTCCAACCTGAGAGGGCTCATTTTCCAGCACTGTATCTGGCAATATTTTGTTGCTATTCATAATGTTTTCATCATCTGATACTGTACCTGACAATGTTTCACTGCTATTCATAATTCAGAAGTTAGTCTTCCTTTCTGTCTTTCTAGTCTGTCTTAGTCTAGAAGCTCTGCGGAAACCTGTCCCCCATGGGCAGCCCTTCTGTTATTCACTGAACCTGTGGAATGACTTCAAGTGTCACAGCAACACACAAGCCACCACAGCACTACAGACTGACAGACGAGTGGTGGATCAAGTTGTCTAGTTATTTTTATTTTCCTAAAATAACTCCACTTTATGGAGTCATGTGGGTTAATGCATTGGGCTGCAAGGTTGGTTTGAATCAGAAGGGCAGCAATTCAAGCTCATCAGACGCTCCTTGGAAACTCTATACAGGGTTGCTATGAGTTCGAACCGACTCAATGGCACTTAACAACAACAGTAACAATGAATTTTATAATGGTCTCAGTTTAAAGACTTCTTTTCTACTATAGGAAAGAACTATGTTCCTAAAGATAAACATTCTTTCGAATTGTAGCTTTAACCTATTTCTCCAGTCTTACTACCTTGAACTCTACCGTGTATATATGGTATTTCTGTCAAAGAGTAGCTCACAGCTCCTTGAACACATCCTACAAAAGTCACGGTGCAACACCTTCCTACATGCCTTTTCTTTTACCCACAATGCTCTTCTCTTCTTTTCCTGTCTAGTAAACACCTACCTAGTCTTGATGACCCAGCTGAAATGCAACTTCCTCTGTGAGGCTTTCGCCAAGTTTCTCTCCATGTCATGTGAAGCTTTGTTTGGAATTTCCCACTTGAAACCATCTGGTGTCAACTGTTATGTGTTATTTTTTTTTAGTTAAAACTCGTTGATGTGAGAGATCAATGAATGATTAATGAAGTATCAGAAGATACTAAATTGTTGTCAGTTGTGAAGTTACCCCAAGTTCTGAGAGCCTCAGATTGTACAGTACTCCTCCTCCTTCCCCAGAAATATCTTCATAAAGCAAATGCAGGCCCACAGAGTAGAGTTGCCCTAATTTAGTGATGCCCAGATTGTTCCCAGTGACCTGGTACAGTGATCATATATAGCAGCTCATTATATTCTAAACAGGGCTAGATTACCCTGTAAGCAAGGTAAAAACTTGCTTATTTGTGCCCATGTGAAAAGTCTCCCTCAGATTAGTAAATTGTTGTTGTTATTAAGTGCCGTCAAGTTGGTTCTGACCCATAGCAATCCTATATAGGGTTTCCGAGGAGCGGCTGGTGAGCTCAACCACCAACCTTGCAAATCAAATTGACCTTGCAGTCCAGAGCATTAATCCAAACACAGCCTAATCCACACTTACCTTATTTATTGGATACTCTGTCCCTGAAAAGGATTGCAAATTTCAGAAGACACTTTGATTCTGTAGGCAGTCTCCCTCTTGGGGTTGGGAGAGAGACATATGCCAGCCATACCACAAAGCAGGGCCTTTGATGTAGTGAAAAGTTATTCACTACAGATTAGTAAGTGGCAGTGGTTGTGGTGGTTATGTGCTATGGAGTTGGAACTGACTCATAGTGACCCTGCACAGGGTTTCTGTAAATCTTTACGGAAGCAGAAAGCCTCATCTTTCTCCCGCGGAACAGCTGGTAGTTTTGAACTGCTGACCTTAAGGTTCGCAGTCTGATTCGTAACCACAATGTTCCCAGAGACCACAAGTAAACCCATGCTTACCTTGCTCATTGGGCAAGGCGATACTGTTCTAAGTGTTGAAGCTCTGGCTGCGTAGCGCTGAAAGCCCCTTCATAACAGGGTGTTTGTCTCTTGATTATAGTCGATTACATCCTCATGGACCCAGTGGAGAGAAAAAGGCTCTTCATCAATAGCATCCCTCGCTTGTTTCCTCAAAGAGTGATCCGGGCCCCTGTACCCTGGCACAGTGTCTACAAGTCTACCAAGAAGTGGAATGAGGAACACCTGCACTCTGTGAACCCCATGATGCTCAGCCTGAAAGAACTGTGGTTTTCAGGGTAAGAATCACTTTCCTTTCTTCCCCTTTCTTTGTTTCTCCCACACAGAAAGGAGCCTCTAAGGCAGGCCACCACGAAAGTAGCATGAAACAGAATGTCTGCCCTTGATGTGAAATCAAATGTTCAAAAGTCCTGGATCAAAGTACACACAAGATCATATGTGACAACTCTCCCCATCTCCACAGTGCTACCCCAGTCCCCGTGCCTGCCTGTCAGCACTGGAGTGTACTAAGGGCACAGGCTTGGAGGTAGCCTGCTCACAGTCACATTCTAGCCCTGCCACTTCTTAAATGAGATGGGTGTGCTAGATCACCTCTCTGTACCTTGCTTTAAACTTGGATACAAAGAATTCCTGCTTCATAGGACCGATATCCAAACCCAAATCCAAACCTGTTGTCATGGAGCTGGTTCTGACTCATGCAACCCTATAGGACAGAGTAGAGCTCTCCCATAGGGTTTAAGGTTTTATTGTGAACTGAGTGATAGTTTACATGGGAGACCATTGGTTTTACACTCATCATTTCATTGCAATGATTACAGTCTCCTCCGTGAGTCATCATTCAACAGCATTTCCTTCTATTCCCTCTGTTTTTTATTTGTTGTTGTTGTTTTTTCGATGAATACCAAAGCATTCAGGAATATATATATAATCATTTAGACAACCAAAGGGTACATTTTGCACAGGATGTTAATCTTTACGGAATATTTACATCATTCTCCCTCAAGCAGCTGGTGGTTTAGAATCACTGACCTTTTGGTTAACAAGTGAGCATTTAACCTCTGCACCACCAGGGCTCCTGTAGGATTGATGTGGTTATTCTTGTTAAAGTACCATCAAGTCAGTTCTGACTCACAGCGACCCAGCATAGGGTTTCCAAGGCTGTGAATCTTTGGGGGAGCAGAAAGCCTCAACTTTTTCCCCAAGGAGCAGCTGGTGGGCTTGAACTGCCCACTTTGTGCTTCACAGTCTATTGCTTATCCTAACCATTGTGTTCCCATAGGATTGATTGGCTATTGTTGTTAAGTGCCATTGAGTTAGTTCTGACCATAGCAATCCTGTAGAGTTTCCCAAGAAGCAGATGATGCATTTGAACTGAACTTTTGGCTAGTAACCCAGTGCGTACTCTAGAGAGCCACACCAGGACTCCATAGAATTGATGGTGGTGGTGGTGGTTGTGTGCCTTGGAGTTGGTTCTGACGACCCTGCACAGGGTTTCCGAGGCTGTAAATCATTACGGGAGCAGAAAGCCTCATTTTTCTCGTGCAGAAGCACAGGTAGTTTCGAACTGCTGACCCTGAGGTTTACCGCCCGACTCATAACCACTACGCTACCAGAGCTCCTTATAGGATTGACAGGAGGAATAAATAAGTTAGTATTTGCAAAGTACTTTGAACAGTGTCTGGTATAAAATAGGCACTAGTATGTGAT
Organism: Chrysochloris asiatica; assembly: GCF_000296735.1. Classification (NCBI taxonomy): domain Eukaryota; kingdom Metazoa; phylum Chordata; class Mammalia; order Afrosoricida; family Chrysochloridae; genus Chrysochloris; species Chrysochloris asiatica. Next base: position 2,227,425 of record NW_006408866.1, on the reverse strand, counting down.
AGTTGAAATCCTGGTGTGGTGCTGTAGGATAAGCACTGGACTGCTGATGGTGAGATTGGTGATTCAAATCCACCAGCTACTCCTTGGAAACCCTACACAGTGTCACGATGAGTCAGAACCAACTCAATATCACTGAACAACAGCAACCACAGTGTGATAATTAGATAGAACCGCCATTGTGGCTGAATTATAGTTGCAAACTTGCTTGATCGCTGCTCCCTCTAGACTGTGAGCTGCTTTTGGGGTGGGTCTTATTCCTTCATATAACTCAGTGCCAACAAAGGGATCGTAAACACTGGTCTCTCACTTATGTTTGTTATTGTTGAGCACTGTTGAGTTCTGACTCACAGCCCCTTTGTAGGATTTCGGAGGAGCTGCTTGTGTGTTTCAACTGCAAAACCTTTAGGTTATCAGTCTAATGTTTATGCTACAGTTTATCAATCACAAAATTGGTCACAAAAATTGCAGGCATGCCTACAGAAGTGGAAGTTCTTGATTTTTGGTGTTTTTTTTAAATTGAGATCGAATTTGCATGTCATAAAATTCACCCTTGAAAAGTATAATTTGTTATAGGCAGAGTTGTGAAAACATCCCAGAATATTTTCATCATCCTGCAAAAATCCCTTTGCATCCATTAGCCGTTGTTATCCATCGCCTGCGCCTCATCGAACATTTACCCCTGCTAGGGATTTACCTAAGGAGCTCAGGTAGTGTAGTGGTTACCAATCAAGGTCAGCAGTTTGAAACTACCAGCTGTTCCATGGGAGAAAGATCAGGCTTTCTGCTCCTGTAAAGCTTTACAGCCTCGGAAACGCTGTATTAACTGTTGTTAAGTACCGACTCTACAGTACTTAACAACAACAGGGATTTACCTATTCTGGTTATTTCTACAGTCCCTGATCTTTTGTACCTGACTTCTTTTACTTAGCAATCGTAAGCATGATGGCGGCTGCGGGGCAGGCTTGCACAGTGAGCCCTTTGGTTGGTTGAATGATTGTATATTCCTAAGTGTTTTGGTGTACATCCAAAAAGCAAAACAAAACAAAAAACCCACAGAGGGAATAGAAGCAAATACTGTTGAATGATGATGCATGGAGGGGATTATAATCATTGCAATGAAACGAAATATGATAGGATGAGTGTAAAGCTAATATTCTCCCATGTAAGCTATCACTCAATTCACAATAAAAACTTTCAAAAAATGTAAGCATGAACATTTATCTGCTGTTTGTACTAGTTCTGTTGGACTACCTGCTTCTTCCTCAGACACCTGGATATTTATAGTTTTAATAGTCAGTCTCCTCTCATCGAAACATGAAAACATACGTCTTTTGAACCTGACCTGCCGAATTTGTTCCTAAACATCCCATTGCTTAAAAAGTTTCTCCCTCTCCTTTGGCAGGTTTGCTGACCTCAGATTTGTTCGAACAGAAGAATTATTGGCAGGACAATTGCCCCTGCAGCCTCATGAATATCAAGCTGAGATCCAGAAACACTGCATGGACACACGTCAAATTCTTCTCACCAAGTCAGTATCTGGCCTCAGATAGGTACTGTGATGTCTGAGAAGTATCTGAAAGGAAAACCACTTTCACCGCAGCCTGGCAAAGAGGCCTTTCCCAACGTCTGTTGGCTTCCTGCCTCCATGCCCTCTACTCCCTTCTTGTCACCATCCTTCTGATGTCATTTTCTGTCCCCTGATAGCCTTTGTGTCTCTTCTTTTCCAGTTCCTCTTCACCCCTCACTCTAACTCTCCTTTCCATTCCTGGTGAGGGTACCACTTCCATTCCCTCACTCTGAAAACCGTTAGGCCTTCCTGGGCAATGTTGTTGTTAACTGCCGACTTATAGCTGGACAGTTTACTCTCAGCTGTAGCCCCCAGTGGCTAGGTCAGTGTCCATGGGCTCAGTGGTTCCCAAGTCTCCCCAAACTTCAGACCAACCAGCCCTTCCTCTTCTGTGTCTCATCTTAAGGTCGACAGGCGTCCATGGAACATGATCAAGCTCAGCCCATGTCTTCGTTACTTCTTTTCCCCCACTTCCACTCACAAGTACACTAACATGGTCACCAGCGAGCTTATAAGCCTGCTCGTGTGTTCCCTTTGAGTTTCAGCTGGATGTTCTCTTGTCTTTTCAGGTGGATCCCCGCCTGTGTTCAGCTTTTTATCTCACAGAAAGATCAGTGGATTCATTTTGCTCCCAGGAACGATTATGAGTCCTCTCGTATCATTGAAGAATATTTTGCGTCTGTTGGATCCTTCATGTCACTGCAGCTTAGAGAGTTGGTTGTGAAGTCTATGGAGGACCTTGTTTCCTTTTTCATGATACACAAGGTATGTAGAGGAAACAACCTAGTGTGAATCAGGTATTCCATCACATCCAAGTTCATTGTTGTTCTTGTTGTTCTTGTTAAGTGCTGTTGAGTCGATTCCAACCCACAACAACCCTGAATAGGGTTTCCAAGAAGCGGCTGGTGCTCTTGAAGCACCAACTCCCCTAAGCTAATTGGTGGTGATGGTCATGTGCCATGGAGTCTGTTCCAACTCATAGTGACCCTGTACAGAGTTTCCGAGGCTATAAATCTTTACAGGAGCAGAAAGCTTCGTCTTTCTCCCACGGAATAGCTGGTAGTTTCGAACTGCTGACCCTGAGGTTAGCAGCCTGAATTGTAACTGCTACGCTACCCTAAGCTAATTAGTACTGCTATAATATGTAATATAATATGTAAATGGAGTCCTGGTTGACACTGTGGATAATGCAGTAGACTGCAAGGTCAGCAGTTCAAGCATATCAGCCGCTCCTCAGAAATCCTATACAGGGTCACTGTGGGTCATGACTGACTTGAAGGCACTTAACAACAACAACAATATATAACACAATATACAATATAGTAAGTGAGAAGTATGGTGGTTCTGTAGGATAAGCACTGGACTGTGAGCCACAAGGTCGGTGGTTTGAGTCCAGCAGCCACCCCATGGGAGAAAGATGAGGCTTTCTGCTCCAGTCTTGAAAACCCTATGCAGGGTCACTATGAATCAGAACCGACTCAACGACACTTAACAACAATAATAGAAATACCACGAGGGGGGGCTTTAGCAAACAGAAATGTATTTTCTCACAGTTTAGGAGGCTAGAAGTCCGAATGCAGGGGAGCAGCTCCAGGGGAAGGCTTGCCTTGTCAGTTCTAGAGGAAGGTTCTGGCCTCTTTAGCTTCTCGTTCTTGGTTCCTTGGAGAAATCAACATGTCTTGGCATCAGTCTGACCCCATCCCTGCTTGCTTGCTTCTTTGATCCCTTTTAAAGCTCAAAAGAAATTGGCCCAAGACACACAAAGATAACCCCTTCCCAATGGAATTATAACCGCAGGCATAGAGGTTAGAACTGACAGCACGGAGTTTGCAGGGGGATACACTACAGCCCTTAATAATGTCTGCTCTCAGCTAGAAATCAAGCCCCAAAGTAAAATTCTCCACTTGCACATAAGTCAGGTGATTACTAGCTTCTAAAAATAGTGTCTTTTAACATAAAGCAAGCTTTCTTGAGATACTTAAACCAAATTGAAACCAGTGACCTTTGATTTGATTCTAATTCATGGCAGCAACTAAAGTAGTAAATAGATAAGAGTTTCTGGCTTGTACAGACGATTAATATGTTTGGCACTTCAAGTTTACCCAGCATGCCTCATAAGAAAGACCTGGCAATCTTCTTAGAAAAAAAAATAACCGTTGAAAACCCTATGGAGCATAGTTTTGCTCTGATACACGTTGTTGTCAAGTACTGTCGAGTCAGTTCTCACTCATAGCAACCCTGATACGGTTTCCAAGGAGCAGCTGGTGGGTTTGAACTGCCAACCTTGTGGCCCACAGTCCAGTGCTGATCCTACAGTGCCACACCAGGAGTCCCTGATACACATGGAGTACCATAATGTAGATTGACTCAAAGGAACATGAACAGCACTAGTTGCCCTTTGCTTCCTCTTCTGGTACTTACGTCACGTAAAGCTGAAACAGTCTATTGTGTTGTGACCACCATACTTTATATCTCCTAAAGGACGGCAATGACTTCAATGAACCCTACCAAGAGATGGCGTTCTTCACACCTCAGCACATCATGATCAAACTTGAAGTCAATGAACCCATTATTGCCTTTAATCCATCTTTTGATGACTGCTGGAAATTAATATACAACTCTCTCTTAGAAATTATTAACAACTCTGAGAATATCCCTAAGGTATAGTATTCACAGGTTCAGTCACTTATTCCATAAAGTATATCTGACATTACTGTTTGTACAAGGTAGTCTAGTGTGATATTCAGAGAGAAGAGTTTCTCTCTAGGGAATATATCCCAAGTGCAGCTCTAGAAAGAAGATCTGGACCATAAAGAAATGACCATGAGCCCAGAATTGTGCTCCTAACAAGAGCATTAAAAGTTATTTTATGAGATTGATACTTTTGCCCTGAGATGATCTCTAAACCTTAAACCAAAAATATCCTCTGAAGTCTCCTTGAAATAAACAGTGTTGCTGAATTCATAGCTACCCTGTGTAGGGTTTCTGAAGAGTGGTTGGTGAGCTTGAACCACTGACCTTGTGCTTCAAACTAACCTTGCAGTCCAGCGCATTAACCTGCAGCACCACACGAGGACTCTAAAACCAAACAATAGTTTAGCGTAATTAGTAACAAATGAAAGTGTGCTTTGAGCATTATGCTCTTAAGAACTAGCTACATGGAATCAAATTGACAAGAGAAACTTAAAAGAATAGTTAGGACCTTTAGGGGGCAGTGAATGTCTATTAATTGGGGAGGAACAATTTGGAAAAAAAGGGGATAAGAAGAATGTAATTGATTACAAATATAAGAATGTAATCAATGTCAATGAATTGTATGTGTCGAAACGGTCAAATTGGTATCTGGTTTACTGTGAATATTCTCAACAACAGCACCAAAATTAAATAAAATATAAGGACTAACCAGGTACAAAAATACTTTATATATATATATATTGGTATATACTTCTATATACCAATATCAGAAGGGTAGTTGTGTCTCAAGCAATGCCCAACTTAGGTTATTAATTCATTATGCCAAGATTGATCACAAAACTATCGAATTCCATTCTTACGGTTCCATATGTTTTGTCTTGTTTTCTAGACTGCTGTAGTCTTCTGAGGGTGGGAAGTGGGGTGGGGGGGAGAGGGAGAATGAAGCTTTCCTTCCTGACCCAAGTTCTTTCAAGTTTGTTTTCCTGGGCAGAGTTAGTAAGCAGATTCTAGACACCGATTAACAGAGTCTTATAAAGGAGCTCTGGTAGTGTGATGGTTACGAATTGGGCTGCGAACTGTAAGGTGAGCAGTTCGAAACTACCACCTGCTCCACGGGAGAAAGATGAGGCTTTTTGTTCACATAAAGATTTACAGCCTCAGAAACCCTGTACAAGGTCGCTATGAGTCGGAGCTGACTCCACGATACATATCTACTAACTACTACTACAGGGCAAGTCTGTCCACATGGTGTGAATCTTTTTTGAGATCTGTCTTCTGTGTCCCTCCCTGTGGTTAGTATGGTAAGAAGGCCAGAATTCAGTTCCACATGAGAGAGGGACCTGTGGGCTTGTGTTCACGTGGGTGCCCACTCTCTCTCTCTCACACACACACATCATTCATTGTTGGGTGACCTTGAGCATCCTCCTTTCTGCAATCCTGTGCCTAGAGGGTTCTAAGACTTTAAGATTAGAATTGGGTTTGGGGGTAAGAGTATGAAATAAAACACTGAAGTTGATTTTACCAGAGAATTTGCATTTAGGGTGGCGAACCCAACCAAGCTTGACTAACAAGAAAGCTGGGTGTGTGGAAGGGGAAGAAACAGCAGGCAGCCATCCTAAAGCTACACTCCCTGGGAAGGAAATGAGAGAGAAGACCCTGTAATTTGGGGGGATAAGTGCGGGGCTTGGGGACAGTTAAAGTACAGACGATTTGAGTTCTCCTTCTTTGCTGTTGTGCAGCAGTATTTTGAAAGCAGCTGGGCTGGAAGAGCCCAGGGCTCATGTGGTTTCAGGAGCTGGTGCTAGATTAAGGGGATTGTAATGTCCTGAACTCCTGGTGTGGTGCTATAAGATCAGCACTGGCCTGCAAACCACACCATCAGCAGTCTAAACTCACCAGCTGATCCTCAGAAACCCTATACAGGGTCACTACGAGTCAGAACTGATTACAAGGCACTTAACAATAGCAACAACAATGTTGCCCATGGGACTTCTGGTGTGGTGCTGTAGGATAATCACTGGACTGCAAACCTTGCTCACCTTGTACAAATGTGAAAGCTGGACAATGAATTAGGAAAACTGAAGCAGAATTGGTGGTATTTTTGAATCATGGTGAAAAAGAATGTAGAATATCAAGGAACATTAGAAGACTGAAATCTGTTTTGGCAGCAGTACAGCCAGAATGCTCCTTACAAGGGAAGATGTACTTTGGACATATTATTAGGAGGAAGCATGTCCTGGAGATGGAGACCATGCTTGGTAAAATAGAGGGTCAGCAAAAAAGAGAAAGAACTTCCACAGATGGACTGACAAACAGTGGTTCACCAGTGGGCTCAACCATTATAACTAATATGAGAAGGGTGCAGGACTGGGCCATGTTTCCTTCTGCTGTTCATACAGTTGCTGGGAGTTAAAATGAACTTGCTAGCACCTAACAACAACACCTAACAACACCACCTAACAACAACAGCAGTGTTGTACAGAGGATCGCTATGAGTCAGAATTGACATGTCCCTAACAACAACAAAGTCAAGAAAACCTCGTAGAAAACTGGGCCCAAATGGATGCCCATGACATGATCAGACCGAAACAAAACAAAACCAAACAGATTTCGAGTTCTTCATCTGGTCTTTGCCCTTTTTTTTATAGTTAATATACTTTTTTTTTTTTAAACTTTTTCATATTAATTGGGTGAAGACTTACAGAGGAGCACAATTTTTCATTCAACAATTCATATACATTGTGTTCCATCTCATTGGCTGCTGTCCCCACAATGTAGCATTGCTTATCCCAGTTGCTCCATATGTTTCTTGTTTTCATTCCTCCTTCTTTCCTAATACTTCTGAACTTTGTCCCTGGGGAGATGTGGTCCTTTTGATGTCAAATGGTTGACTATTCTAAGGGGTGCATACCTCCTTAGCATTGTTGTTCACCTTCTACACCTGTCTGTTGTTTGGCTGAAAAGGCTGCCAGAGCAGTGAGTGCATTTCCAGCCCTGATAGTCTGAAGGTTTCCTTTGCTCTCTATCTGACTCAGAAGTCTGGTCTTCTTTATGACTTTGACTTTTCTTCCACATTTTCTCCCACTCAATCCAAGCCCTTCTAAAATGATGCCTTTCAAAGCAGTTGGTAGTGGTAGCGAGGTACCATCTAGTCTCAAGCTTGTGACGACTGATGTTCACGTGACTCATTGGTCCGCTGGACTAATTATTTCAACATGTCTTAAATTTTCTCCATTCTTCTTTCCTCCGGACAAGAGACAAATAGTTGCATCTTAGATCTCACAAGCGTTTAAGGTGTCAGTCACTGCTCACCAAAGTAGGATGCAAAACACTGTCTTGTGAAGTATGTTATATCAATTCACCTCGGTGTCCCTCGAGAACCACCAGGCTCAGTAACTCATTCCCTCAAGGTGTTTGCGTATGGCTAAGAAGTTTTTGCAACTTTGCCTCCTGTCGGTTCCACCTCATTTATAGATATATGTGTAGCAAAGTCAGATACTTATGTACAAATATTCTCCGCCAAACCTATATACTCGTAACCACGGAAATGAAACGATATACAATAGGATGAATGTAAAGCTAATATTCTCCCATGTAAACAACCACATAATTCACAATAAAAGTTTTTTAAAAAAGCTAAGAAAAAAAACAAAAAAACCTATATACTCATAGATGTACTTACACTCTGCCTCCCACACCAGTTCAGCCTGTGTGTCTACCCATGCATCTATTCATAGATGACTGATCACAGACAGGACTGTGTACTTAACACTCTTTACCTCTGTTGCCTTTAATTCTTGTATTCCTATCACTGTGTTTCCCTGGCTAACCTCCCTCTTAATGCGCATTCCCTTCTTCACCCCAGTTGACATATGTCTAACTGGTAATTTAGCCTCCCTTCCACTGCTAGCCCTGGTAACTACTAAGGAATGTTTCTATTACTGTGAAAACCATTTCTTGGCTTTTTACAGTTGAGAAAGATGAGGCTTTCTACTCCCGTAAAGATTTACACCCTCAGAAACCCTGTACAGGGTCGCTATGGGTCGGAACCAACTCGATGGCACTTAACAACAACAACAAGTCTCATTCAGGGTAGTGCAGTGGCTCTGTATAAGCACTGGACTGAGAACCACAAGGTCAGTGGTTCAAACCCACCAGCC
>NW_006408866.1:2216299-2217554 GCF_000296735.1 Chrysochloris asiatica | reverse complement strand
AAAAAAAAAGGCAACAGCTAGGAAAAAAATACAATAAAAAAAATAGAAAAGCAAACAGAAATCAGATTTTCTACTTCAATCATGTTGGTTTAGGTAGGTAGTGTTTCTAGAAAGTTGTTCATTTCTTCTAGGTTTACAAATTGGTTGGAGTATAGTTCTTCACTTTGTTCTTTTGTGACATCACCTGTTTCATATCTTATTCATGTTATTTGCATCTTCTTCTTTTCCTGAGTTAGATTTGCCAGCGGTTTGCGGATTTTATTAATCTCTTCAAAATTTTTACTATGCAAACTTCTATTCTTGTTGAGGACAATAAATAAAACCACAGAAGAATCAATGCATTTGAATTATGGTGTTGGAAAAGAATATTACAAGTACCAGGAACTACCAGAAGAACAAACAAATCTGTGTTGGAAGGAGTTCAGCCAGATGCTCCTTAGCAGTCAGGATGGTGAGATGTGCTCTCTCATACTTCATATGTGTTATTAGGAGGGACCAGTCCTTGGAGAACAGCATCATGCTTGGTAAAGTGGAGGGTCAGTGAACAAGAGGGAGGCCCCCAAGGACATGTGTTGTCACTGTGTTAGCAGCAAAAACAATTGTGAGGCTGACACAGGACTGTTTCATTCTGTTTGTGTGTAGGGTCACTATGAGTTAGAACCGACTCAGGGGCTTTCAACAGTAACAACAACAGTCTTGTTGATTCTATCCGTTTTCTGTTGAATTAATTTCTGCTTGATTCTTATTTCTTTTTTTCTGGTGACTGCAGCTGCTCTTTTTACAATTGTTGGAAATGTTGAGCTTAAGTGTTGATTTTACCTCTTTCTGCTTTTTTTGTGATGTGTGTAATTACTGCTATAAATTGTCCATTGATGACTGCTTTTGCTGTGTTCCAAAGGGTTTTCCTTTTTGTTTGATTCAAGGAAATTTTTTAATTTCTTCTATCAACCAGTAGATTTTAAGCAGAGTGTTCTATATTTTCCATGTATTTGATTTCTTTTCTTTGCTCTACCTAATGTTGATTTCTAATTTTATAGTGCTGTGATCTGAGAAGATGCTTTGTAGCATTTCTGTGTTTTTAAATGTACTGAGGCTTACTTTGTGGCTAACATATGGTCTATTCTGGAAAACGTTCCAAGTGCACTGGAAAAGAATGTATATGGTGCTGCTGTTGGCTGGAGTATCCTGTATATGACTATGAGGTCACGCTGACTGTGTTGTTTTGTTCTTCTGTGTCTTGCTTGAGTTTTTTTTT